>NW_026895601.1:80000-170846 GCF_033153095.1 Gastrolobium bilobum | reverse complement strand
ATTCGTGAGAGAACCCCGTAACTTGATAGGAACCGTGAGAGTTTTCCTGTAAATTGGAGGATTCGTGAGAGAACCCCGTAACTTGATAGGAACCGTGAGAAGTTTCCTGTATATTGGAGGATTCGTGAGAGAACCCTGTAAATTGATAGGAACCGTGAGAGGTTTCCTGTAAATTGGAGGATTCGTGAGAGAACCCTGTAAATTGATAGGAACCGTGAGAGGTTTCCTGTAAATTGGAGGATTCGTGAGAGAACCCCGTAACTTGATAGGAACCGTGAGAGGTTTCCTGTATATTGGATGATTCGTGAGAGAACCCTGTAAATTGATAGGAACCGTGAGAGGTTTCCTGTAAATTGGAGGATTCGTGAGAGAACCCTGTAACTTGATAGGAACATTTGTGATCCTGTGATTTGAAACTTAATGCAGAAATTGATCAATAGTAAAGGGAAACTGGTTCGTTTTATTTGAAATAATAATAATGAAAGACAAAAGTTGAAAGACAACAGTGTTGTGAGTCATGAGAGACTTAGCTATAAAATGTCTTAAGCTTGTCTGCATTCCATGTGCGTATATAGTGTCTCAATTACATATGCCCCCTTATCAGTTTTGCTGTGGATGCGATAAGGTCCTTCCCAGTTTGCAGCCAGTTTGCCCTGTAGCGCGTTCTTATTGCCAATGTCCGCTCTGTGTAGGACTAAGTCGCCCACGTTGAAGCCTCTTTTGACAACCTTTAAGTTGTAGTGCGCTGCAATCCTCTGTTTGAGTGCTTCTTCCTTGACATGCGCGATCTGTATTTCCTCTAAAGTGTCTAAATTATGAAGTAATGCCTGCGAGTTGCTGTATGAGTTTGTGTACATCTTTCTCCATGATGGTTCCCCAATTTCAACTGGGATCATAGCCTCAGAACCGTAGACCATGCAAAATGGGGTTTCACCAGTGGTTGAGTGTTTGGTTGTTCTGTAACCCCATAGCACAAAGTCTAACTGTTCAGGCCACTCCCATTTTGCTGCTTCTAATCTTCTTTCCAATCCGCGTTTGAGAACTCGATTCGCAACTTCTGCCAATCCGTTTGTTTGTGGATGTTCAACCGACATAAATCGGTGTTTGACATGCAAATCCTGAAGGATCTGATTGAATTTTCTGTCCACAAATTGTTTGCCATTATCTGTTATGATGTTATGTGGTACACCGAACCGACTGATGATCTGTCGGTAGAAGAATTGGCGAACCTTGTTGGCTGATATTGTGGCTAACGCTTCTGCCTCAATCCATTTGGAAAAGTAGTCAATTGCTACTAACAACCATTTGACTCCTCCGACGGCGACTGGGAATGGTCCCAGAATGTCAATACCCCATTGGTAAAATGGCCATGGGGATAGCATTGAAGATAATTCCTCGGGGGGAGCATGGTGTAAGTCTGCGTGCTCTTGGCACTTGACACAATGTCGCACATGTTTTTTGGAGTCTTCTTCCATGGTAGGCCAGAAGTATCCTGCCCGGAGTAACTTTCGAGATAAAGACTTACCTCCTATGTGGTGTCCGCCAATTTCCTCATGTACTTCAGAGATTACGTACCGAGCATGTTGGGGATCTAAGCATTTAAGCAATGGGGAAGAGAATCCTTTTTTGTAAAGCTGGTTATTGAGGATGGTGTAGAATGAAGCTTTGCGCTCTAGTTTTTTAGCCACGCGTGTTTCTTGTGGTGCCTCTCCTTTGACTAGATAATTCCAAATTGGTGTCATCCAAGTTTCTTTATCGTCAGGTGACATAGATTCATCCTCAACCATGGATTGGGTGCTTGGGGATGGTTGAGATTGTCGTTTAGTTACGGCCATTATGACGCTGGGATTAAGGATGCTTTGTTGGATCATTGTTTTGTTGTTTCCAGGTCCTTTTGTGCTAGCTAACTTGGATAAAATGTCAGCCCGTGAATTTTGTTCTTTAGGGATATGCTCCACTTTGTAGCTTTGAAACTCTGTCAGTAGTAGTCTCACTTTTTCCAGTCCTTGGCCTGATAGCTTCCTTGAACTTGAGCAGTTACCAATTGTGAATCACTCTTGAGATTTATATGTGTGGCCCCCAAGTCTTTGGCCATGGCGAGTCCTGCGAGGACTGCTTCATATTCAGCCTGATTGTTTGAAGCTTTGAATCCAAAATGGATACAGTGTTCCACTGTAATACCTTGAGGGCTTTCCACTATTACTCCTGCACCACTTCCCTTGATATTGGAAGAACCGTCGACGTAAATGATCTAATCGACGCTGTCCTCAGCCTCATGTAAGTGTGTCATTTCGACCAAGAAGTCCGCTAATACCTGGGCTTTAATTGCCTGTCGCGGTTCATAGATGATGTCGTATTCTGACAACTCTATTGACCCTGAGATCATGCGGCCTGCTAAATCAGGTTGTCTAAGCACTTGTCGAAGAGGCTGGTTTGTCCTGACTCTGATAGTGTGCCCCTGGAAGTAATGGCGCAGGCGTCGCGATGTTAAGATCAGTGCGAAAGCGACTTTTTCAATCTGTTGATAGCGCAGTTCTGGTCCTTGGAGTGCTTTGCTGATGAAGTATATGGGCTGTTGTTCCTGGGCTTCTTCGCGCAAGAGGACAACGCTTATGGCCTCATTACTGACGGAAAGGTAAAGGACCAAGGGTTCATTGGGTGGAGGCTTGACCAAGACTGGTGGGTTGGCCAAATGTTCTTTGATGGCCAAGAACCCTGCCTCGCACTCTGGATTCCAGTTGAAGTCTGTCTGTTTGCGCAAAAGTTTGAACATGGGCAATGATTTTTGAGCTGAAGCAGGAAGGAATCTGGTTAGAGCAGTATTCTTCCTGTCAGTTGTTGCGGTTCCTTTATGTTTTGCGGGCTTTTCATGCCGAGAATGGCGTTGCATTTGTCAGGGTTGGCCTCTATCCCGCGATGTGTGAGCATGAATCCTAAGAATTTTCCAGCAGGTACTCCAAACGCGCATTTAGTTGGATTAAGTCGTAGCCTGTATTTGTGCAGTTGTTGAAATACCTGTTCCAAATCTTGAGGATGTTGTGCAGTTGTCATTGTTTTGACTATCATATCATCAATATAAACTTCCAACATTTGTCCAATCTGCTGGCTGAAGACTTTGTTCATCATACGTTGATAAGCGGCTCCAGCATTTTTGAGACCAAATGGCATCATATTGTAACAGTAGGTAGCTTTTTCAGTGATAAAAGTTGTGGCTTTCTCATCTGGTGTGAACATTGGAATTTGGTTGTAGCCAGAATACGCGTCTATAAAGGATAGGATTTGGTATCCTGTAGAATTGTCGACCAGCTTGTCGATGGTGGGAAGTGGATAAAAGTCCTTTGGGCAGTGTTTGTTGATATCTGTGTAATCAGTACACATGCGCCATTTTCCATTGGGTTTCTTGACTAATACCACATTGGAGAGCCAGGTAGAGTAAGTGATTTCTCTTATCACTCCAGCATCAAGTAATTTTGCTACTTCAGCTTTAACCGCCTGTTGTTTCTCAGGGGATATTTTACGCTTTTTCTGCGCGATGAGTTTTGCTTTGGGATCCAAGGTTAAATGGTGACATATTATCCCTGGGTCTATCCTTGGCATGTCCGCGGCTGTCCATGCGAAAAGGTCTTTGTTATTTTGCAATATGGTTATCAGCGCGCTTTTTTCAGCTTCTTGGAGATTTCGTCCAATTTTGGTAGTGTTTTCGGGAAGTGGGCCTATTTGGAGGTCTTCCAACTCCCCATCAGGTTGAGGACGAATATCGCGCAGATCATCACGCACATCGAGATCGATCATATTTACCGATGCTTTGCCTTTGTCATCAGGCTGTACAGGAGTCTTGGCTCTTAAACTGGTATTGTAACAATTGCGCGCTGTTTTCTGATCTCCTCGAATGGCAACTACCATGCCAGACTTGTTATGGAATTTCATCAAAAGATGAGGCTTGGAAATGATTGCCTTTAATGCGGAAATAGTTGGTCTTCCTAGAATAATGTTATATGCTGATGCGTATTCAATGACATAAAATTTCACTTTGATAGTTTGAGCCAAAGGCATGTTTCCAAAAGTGACCCACATTTCAATGGTGCCTTTGGGCTGTACGCATCCTCCGGCGAAGCCAATTAAGTCCGAACATCCATGAAGAAGATGTTCCTCTGGGATGTGCATCGCGCAAAAGGCATCCCAGAATATGATATCAGCTGAACTACAATTATCAATCATAATACGTTTTACCTGGAGGTTAGCCATGCATGCTGAGATTACTAGCGGGTCATCATGGTCAGGAATGATGTCGCCATAGTCATCATCATCAAAATTGATGGTCTGTCTTTGATCGCGAGAGGTTGATGGGCGTGCATGATTGCGCACTGTCATTACTGACTTCAAGTGCTTCTTTCGTTGAGATTTGGTCGCACCGCCTCCCGCTGAGCCACCGACGATGGTGGCTAAAACACCTGCTGCGTTATTGGGCAGTCCATCGCGGTGTTGCCCCGCGCCTTGCTGTCTGTTTCTTGGTGGAGTTCTATGACGTTTGTCAGTTGATGTTGCTCTGTCCTCTCTACGATCACTGTTACTAGTAGAGTTATAATTTCTCCTAGGACGTGCCATTTGCTCGTTAGGATTCGAGTCGTGATCAGGGCTTCTATCGCGCTTTTGCTGTGTCTTGTATTCCCTGCAAGTGGAAATAAATTCTTAGAGCTTTCCTTCTCGAATGAGTGTCTCAATTGTATTTCTGAGCGCGAGACATTCGTCGGTGGTGTGACCTTTGTCGTTATGGAATTCACAAAATTTGGATTCATCATGCTGAACTCCTTTTGACATAGGAGAAGGTCTATTAACATGGACATACCCTGTTTGGAATACTTCCTTGAAAATCCGCTTGGGAGATGTATTCAAGGGGGTGTAGTTGTCGTATTTTCCCCACTTTCTATTTTCGCGAAATTTGCGTTGGAAATTCTTCTGGACATCTTTTTCGAAGTTGTCTGTACTGGTTCTGGTTTTGGAGATTTCTCGTGAACGATTGTAATCCTCCAGATTGATAAATTTCTTTGAGTGCGCACACAGTTCTTCTATGGTGCGAGGTCGCTGTTTGGTCAGCGACATAGAAAAAGGTCCTTCCAAAAGGCCTTCAGTGATGATGTGTAGTGAGACTTGTGGATCTAAGTCTCTAACCAGAAGTGCTTCATCGAAGAATCTGTTTAAATAATCGCGCAAAGTTTCATTTGACTCTTGTCGAACTGTTTCTAGCGCGTGAGTGGATTTGTATTGCGCTTTGCTTGTTGCGAACCACACGAGAAACTGGTTGGTTAAGTTTTCCCAACTTTGTATAGAATTGGGTGGCAATGCTGAGTACCACCTAAGGGCTGTTTCCTTAAGAGTTGTAGGAAACAGTCGACATGCTATTGGATCGGCGACATCTTGTGCCATCATATTCGTCTGAAATTGTTCCAGATGCTCTTGTGGGTCCCCCTTGCCGTTATATTTTTCTATTGTTATCTTGACATCACGAGGGATTGGGATGTTCATTATGCAGGGGACAAAGGGGTGAATAATTCGAGAAACGGTCCTTGAATGACCATGGGAATTCTCGTTTTCCTAAGTATCTTTGATTTCTTCGCCTTTTTTATTTTTGTGACCCGAAGGTCCTGGGTTCCCTGTTGAGTGCGAACGGGGTGGTTCACTTTCTTTAGAATTTTTGAGATCTTTTTCTTTTTCCTGATTTTTTTCTTTTGCTTTTCCCTTTTCTTGAGTTTTTTCTTTCTTCTTTTGAGCTTTTTTCAGTCGAGCTAAATCCCGATTTTGCTGGGCAATTTTCTTGTTTTGTAACGCGATGAGGTCCAACAGATATTGGGGTGTCGGTAGGTCATCCAGGTGGATGGTAATTGGTGCCACCGATGAAGCTGATTTTTCACGGAAGCAGGGGTCTCCTTCTGTTTTCCTTTTGAACCATTCTGAGGTTTGCTGCGAGTGTCAACCATGTTTTTAGAGAAAGGTGGGTTATAAGATCCCCACAAACAGCGCCAATGATCGGACCAGATACGAATGGGATGGCCCAATGCGTATTAAGCCCAAATCACACACGGTTGAGACTCTTTGAGATGTTACTGGCCTGGGCCTGGTATTGCTGTTGGGGGATGAGCCTGAGCTCTTTGTCCTTCGTCCTTCACGTTGCTCCAGATGGGGGGGGTACCTGCGAAGACACTCTGATGCTTAAGTCAGTATCAGAGGCAGGTGTTTATATTGTGAAAGTGAAGGATGATCGTACCTTGGTGGTACAACGTATGTTTATATAGTAGTCGAGGTGTATGCTTGTATGATGCCTTTCTTCATGGTGAAGGCAAAGGTTCCTTGGTACCAACGTAGTGTGGCTGTCAGTGTTTAAATGTTGAGGAGCTTGCCACCATGGGGTCTAGTAGTAGAGTCATAGCGAGCTGGAGCTGTCCGTAGTTTACTGGTGTGAGGGCGCGGTGGTGTTGCCTTGGCCCTTAAGTTTACTGTCTGTAGAAGGTATCCTGTTGCGTGGGGAACAAGTACATCCTGCATGTCGTGAGGAGGTATTACGCCATGTAGGACGCGATAGGGTCATCGCGCTGGTGTACCGCGATAGGATTATCGCGTCTGTGCCTGCCCTTTATGCCTTTATTCTGGGTCTTATATGGGCTTGGGCTTTCATGTGTTTATTGGTCTCTGGTTAGGCCTATATTATATCTGGATCAGGTAGTAATCATCGTGGCAAACTCTCGTGTGCCTATCACAACTTTCCAATTAGGCTCAGTTCATAGGCCCATCCATTTGTTTTGGTATTTTAAGAAACACTATGAATGTATAATTGACATTTTCTCCATTTTTTTAAATATTTACTTGGTATTGGGAAAGACAGTTTCATAGTCGTTAAGGGTGTTGGGATACCCACATGTGTATGATGGAGCACGTGATCACTTGACCCAAGAATAACGATGTAGGTCAATTTTTAGAGTAAACTTTAGGCTTGATTTTTCTATGATATCAAATATCAAATTATTCTTCGCTAAGGTGTTTTGTCATTGTCAGTTTGTCACTCATTGAAACTTAAACCCCTCGTGAAAGTGAGGTTAATAAATGTCTCTCCTTTCGTTGGCTACTTTACACGCGTGAACCTTTAATCATAGGGACCAAACCCAATCAGAAGCTACTCTATAATTTTGAAATGGATTTTTGTCAAGTCAATGTACTAGTAAAAACAAAAAAGTGTCAAATGATTCAGAGAATTTGGTAAAGAACGAGATTTGTATTCTCACATATGAAAAAGTGATCATATAATCAAGTTATTTGATCATAACAATTTATTTAAAAATTATATATTTTTTCTCTTATTTCATTATCAATGAATGATTGCGATCAAATAACTTAACTATATGCTAACTTTTACACATAAGAGGATCCAAATCCATCAATTTTTCATAAATCAAAACCATCCATAAATGACTTGTATGCAAGTGGTATTGAAAGAGTGGTGTTACTTTCACAACAAAACGTCTCAATATGATTGGATTAAAGTTAGTATGCAAACTAGATTTCAAGTACAAATAACATACTTGAAAAAATTATGGCTAGATTGTATTTGAATGTAATTTTAGAATTCAAATCATGGTTTAAATAGAAGTTGGAAAAATATTGTTTTTCCCTTAAATCATTAAAACATGATGTATTCACTTTTGTCCGCAGGCCAATCTTAATTTTTCTGTAATCGGTGGGATAAAAAAGGTGTGTCAATACTAATTTTGTGGGACAACAACCAAAATACCACAGTATTCACAAAAAATTACCTCAATGTCACAGAATGGAATTTCCCCCCAAAATGACACATTATCTAACTCGCTACAACACCTGGCTAGTTAGGTGTGGACACGTAGCAGCATGTTCATGGCCATGTAAGCCGCTGCACAATATAGCAAGATTACGTAGCATACAGCTTTTGCCACAGCCTGCCACGCGGTATAAACGCTAGACAGCTTAGCGTGTTACTTGTCTGACACGTGTCAAACTCGTTATGCTGCATAACATGTTACGTGTCAGCTTTTCTGACACATGGCCATATATGTTATACTGTATAGCATATTATGTGTAAGTAGTCCAACATTAAATTCATCGCTCCTAAAATAATTAATTAACAGTTCTAAAATAATAAAAGTAAATTAAATTAAATTAAATAACAGACATAAATTAAATTTAATTAATTAACACTCCTAAATTAAATTAAATTACTTAACGGTTCAAAACAATTTTAACTTAAAATACACTAAATGAAATGAAATTAATTATTACTCTTAAAATAATTAATTAATAGTTATAAAATAATTTAAATTAATATAAATTAAATTAAACTAAATTAATTAACAGACATAAATTAAATTTAATTCATTAACATTTTTAAATTAAACTAAATTACTTAACAGTTCAAATTTTTTTTAACTTAACATAAACTAAATTAAATAAAATTAATTAACACTCCCAAAAATAGTTAATTAATAGTTTTAAAATAATTTAAACTAATATAGATAAAATTAAACTTGTTTTTGGTAAACTAAACTAAATTAATAAAAAAATATAAATTTAATTTAATTCATTAACACTCCTAAATTTAGTTAAATTAAATTACTGAACAATTCAAAATAAAATAAAATAAAATAACCATAAATTAAATTAATTAATACTCCTATATTAATTAAATTAATTAACACATATAAATTAAATTAAATTAACAGTCCTAAATTAAATTATTTTAACCTAAGTTATTTAAAACTAAAATATTTAAACCAATATTAATTTTTCTTAAATCATTTTATTTCAAAATACAAAATTCAATAATCAAAATTATCCTATAATTTGTTAAACCACAATGATACAAACCAATATTGGGCTACTTACACATAATATGCTATGCAACACAACATTATGATCACATGTCGTTTTATGCTGCGTGACAGGCTATGACATAAGTTATCTGTCACGTAATCTCGTTGCACTGTGCAGTGACTTATGTTAAGAACTTTGAGGTCACCACCCCAAAAGCTAGCTCAAGGGGTGGGAGTGCCCAAAGCCTTATAAAGGCCATATTAGTTGCTCATCCAATCAATGTGGGACTATATATCTCAACACGCCCCCTCACGCAAGAGCCTTTAGGCTAGAAGCGTGGAAATTGCACAGGCCCATTTTTTGGTTTATCTTTTTGTGCTTTTTTATTTTATTTTAATTCCACTTTTTAAAGCGGGGGACGGTGAGGCTCTGATACCATATTAAGAACCTTGAGGTCACCACCCCAAAAGCTAGCTCAAGGGGTGGGAGTGCCCAAAGCCTTATAAAGGCCATATTAGTTGCCCATCCAATCAATGTGCGACTATATATCTCAACAACTTACATGGCCATGAACTTGCTGCCACGTGTCCACATCTAACTCGTTAGATGTTACAGTGAGTTAGGTGACGTTGTATTTTGAAAAAAAAAAAAAAAAAGTTCACTTCGGGCATTCAAATAATTTTTTATGATTAGTGTCCTTAATTTTGCTTGTATATGTCAATCAATAATTGACAATCATAAGAAACATCCAATCATTTGCCCACACCTCTTCCTCGCCACACGATCTCATACCCTGGAACAAGCTTACCATATCCAATGATTGTGAATACAATCATCCAACGGTTCTTGTTGCTTTTATTTGTGAGTTTATGTAACTTGATTCACGATAAAGAATCACTTACCCATCACCTTGTCCTAGGACCCCCCACAGCCAATTATTACCCAAAGTCGATGGCTCACAAGCCCAGTCAGTACGGTTATTGGTGAAGGATCGATAGCCACAAGATTATTGGCCCATCCTGAAGAGAGGGCCCAACTCAGACACTGTTTTTGGGTCATGGTGTTTACTAGTCGAGGTGGCTCCTTTATGCCCATACATTGAAAATTTAGGGTTTAGGGTCATGAATTTTAATGTGGTGTGAGTGTTTGTGCCACAGAAATTAGTGGCTAAGGAGTTGTGTCATGGACGTGGACAATGGGCACTCGTTGATTTTGAAGTATACTCAAGTGGGTTTGGGTGTATTCGATACAGACCCAGTTTTTGTCTTTTTGATGCAAACAGATAACTAATAGGCCAAAAGTTGGAAAATGATTTACAAAAAGAAAATGTAGTCATTTGAGAATTGAGAAATCAATCATTCAAGGAATTTTTAATAGAACAAAAGTTTATAGAAAAAGTGACGAAAGCAAATGACGAAAGCATCCAAATTATTCAATTAGTCTTCTAATTTATAAATTGCATCTTGTAGCATCATATTTTTTTAAATGGTAGATTTAATTAATTTGAAAAGTGAGATGCTAACATAAGCACAAACATACAGATCAAAATATAAGCACAAGCATATTCACACACAATATTTAATGCATTCACATGTATTTTAAAGCTTTCTGTCATTTTATATCTAACATGTGTAGGACGTAACCCACTTTTTAAATGTCTACCCTTAGAAGAGGATAAATTTGTTTGTTGATGGGAATATGCCAGGGAAGTGAATCTTTTAAAAATGTTATCAAAAGTTATTTGGTAGGTCAAAATATTCCTACGAATGTAAACTCAAGTTTCCTGATTCTATGTTTGGTTGATTGTCAATGATTCATGGAAATGTGGACTGATTTTACAAAACTAATATTTGATGAATTTTTGAATTTTTTTTTCTGATATGCCACAAAAAGGTCAAAATGCAGCATTGGAGATCAAACCCAAATTTCCAAACGAAATTGCTCGTTCTCAAACCAGTTTCGTTCTTAAACCAAAGCAACCTCAAACCGGTTTTGTGAAGTAGAGTATTATAGGGCTTTAACAAGGGAGGATATTTTAGTCATGAAAATATTAAATTAGGGTTATTTATGTCCTATAAATTATGTAAAATTTTCCTACCGGTTGAATCCAATAATACCACCCACCTAGTGGTATTATTTCATGGGATTATTATTCGGAATTAAAAATTTCATAGGATCATTATTCACAATTTTAATTCCCAAGAATCTCATTTTCCTATTTTTTTTTTTAAGAATCCTTGTACTAGTGTTTAAAAACTCGGCTCGGCAATTGACTCGGCCAAAGTCAGGGGTCACAGGGTCACTTCGCTAATCCGATTTTATACATTAAAAAATATAAATATATATCTTATATGAAAAATTCGAAAAAATTAAACCACCAATCATTAAAGATTCAAAATATAATTAACATAATTCAACCAATTACATCCACAAGTCAATATTACACAAGTTAATCAAAGTATCAAAGTATAAAACATATATTCCAATGGAGCTAATGAAAAGTTATATCATCCAACTTAGGCATTCTTTGTCCTTCTCACGCACCTACAATAGCATGTGAATGGAGATCCTGTATCTAAGAGAGAATGGCATAGGAGAGGCGGTAGCGTGACGAATCAACGGTGAGGAGAGAAGAACCAGCACTGCGGAGGAGATCATCAGATCAGGAAAACTGGGAGAGAAGAAGAAGAACGTTTCAGAATTCAGATCTAGTTTTAGATCTAGACAGCAGAGAATTTTTTTTTTACACACCAAACGACATATTTTCGTGTGTACATTTTTTTTTTTAAAAAATGCAGTGACCCCTATGACTCCGAGTCATTGGTTCAACCGGGAGATTTAGGGAATTAGAGAGATCAACGTGCACGTAAAGTCCAACTGTTGACCCCAACCCTCAAAGAGGGAGTCAGTGACCCGGCGGTGTCGATCCCGGATCGGGGCAGAGTTTTAAAACACTGTCTTGTACTAAATATGGATAACTAAAATTTTTAATATAAATTTTTTGAGAATCTAAAATTTATCCTGCTGAACGACCCCTTAGTAAAATGCTATATTTAGAGTTGTAGGATGGTGACAGTGGCATATATAAAGCTTTCATGAAGCTCTGTTTAGATTGGATTGAGTCCATTTGTTTATTGCATTAGCCAAAAAAGAGCTCATTTATTTTTGGTTCATATTTTATAGGAAAATATGTCTCTCATATTATATGAAATAATTTTGTCTCATGTATATATAAAAAGTGAATGAAATCCACTTTTTATTTCTTTTCCTTTTTCTTAATGTATCTCATCCACTTTTTTTTTCTTTTTTTTTTGGATACAAAAAGTTTAAGTGGGGTTAGACACCGGTGTCCCACTAGGGTCAGGGAAGACCCCCCAATCTCTTTGAGGATTTCTGGTAGGGATTACATATCACACAGGGAAGACCCCACAACCTCTTTGAAGATTTCTGGGAGGAATTACATATCACCCACCAACAAAGTCCTCACATCGGCCAGCGGGGTTTGAACCCACGCCCTTGAGGAGTATGGACCAAACCCTTAGCCAACTGTGCCTACTTTTGTTGGCCGCATCCACTTTTTTAAGTATTGCATATCTTGTCTCATGCAATAAAAGAAATATATTCCCTTATTTTACATGGCTATTCATGTGTTACGTGAACTAAATCTTTTTTGGGGTTGGACGGTAAGTGACAACCAATATTTTGTTTTTGACCATATTCGTGTGGCAAACGATACTGTTGGTATTGGAAAAAATCTTAAATGTCTTTCACAAAATCTTCGAAACAATGAGAGTTGGAGGCCTTACCCAAAATATCAAGCATTCCTTTCTGGTGTTCTTAACTCTCATAGTATATGCTGAAAGGTGAAAACTATAGTCACCACCATCACCACTCATTACTATTATGCATATAAAAGTTGTTCGTCGTGGTGGTGGAGCACGACAAAAGATGGGAGGGGAAAAAAGAGAAAGCAAAAGTTAATAATGGCACATGCTGAAAACAGCTCATTGTGCTCACAAGGGGAAAAGGACAAGAAGAAAACTAAAATTGGCTTGATTTGAGAGTACGTGTGCTTATATTTTTCATTTTATGTTTTCTTTGTCTTGCTAAAAGTGAGAAAATCAACGACATTAACTACGAAAAAAAATATATCAAATTTCCACAAAGGGTAAGTTAAACTAAAAATGGTATCATAAGCGTGAGTAGGATAAGATTCTTCTAAAGTGAATTTGTATGTAAAGTGTATAAGTATTTGTACTCATCCTCGATTTAGTTTAAAGTATACGGATCCATTCTTAATTTAATTTAAAGCTTATCATGATATTAGTCCGCTTAATTTTAAAGATAAATACATATTCATTTATGTACTTTACAAATAAGCTCACGTTAAATGAGTTTTTTTTTTCCTTTCACTTTGAACACTTCATCACTACAAAGCTATCATTTAGATCAACCCCATGTATTAAAACTCTATATTTTGGTCTTTAATGTTTTAGTAAACATACATATATTCTTTTTAATTAAAGATTGAAATAACATTATATGTTAATAATTCAATATACATGTGATTTTTTGTTTTCAATTCAAAACATACGAACAAATATATTCTTCCTCAATATTATGTTTTCTCTTGTTTACCATATGATAAGAGATGAATCTATTTTACCAAGTAATAGGTCATATTATTAAATATATTACCAATGTCTTTAGACTATATAGTTTTTCAGAGAATTAAGTCAAAACCTAGCACTGAATAGATTGCTTGATTCTATTTTATATCGTGCAACATGTTTAAATTTAAGAGTAAATACATTTTCGGTCCTCAGTAAATTTCACGATACCCGCTTTAGTCCTTAGCAAATAAAATGGCTAGTTGTGGTCCCTAAGCAATTCAAAATGGACCCATTTTAGTCTTTTTGAGGGACTAATGTGAGTCTTTTTTGAATTTATAAGGGACCACAATTTCAATTAAATGGGTCCATTTTGAATTTCTTAAGGACCACGAATAGACTTTTTATTTGCTAGGGACTAAAACGGGTATCGTGAAATTTACTGAGGACCAAAAATGATATTTACTCTAAATTTAATGGCTAGTGTACCGTTAGTGGGGCTGCGAGCCCAATATTTAACCCAGTAAAAGTGTAATGGTTACTATAGGGGTATCAATGTTAATTGAGATACAGACCAAGCTAAATGATGAAATCCCAGGTGTGGTGCAAAACGATAAGGGTTGTGTGTGAGAAGGGCTATAATGGCTCTTTGGTGTAGCAGGGTAACATTATATATGTTGAAGATGATTAGTGCTAGGTGAGGATGAGTATTTATGGGAGGGGATGATGTCTTGTGTGTGTGTGTGTGGGAGAGTGAACAAGGTCAACTTTCCTGGGAAAGGGCTACAAATGCCATGCCATGCACTTTGCAGCCCCGGTTACGCTGGTAACAGTGGCTGAAGCAGCAGTTGTGAAAAGGAAATATATATTTTGGGAGTCTGGGAGGTTACCAAAGGAAGGTAACGTCCTGGTGTCTTACATTGAAAATTCTGTTCATGAGAACTGTGATAGCAGAGGTGGATGCATGAATCAATAGAGCTGACGTGAACTTGTTGGGCTTCCTCCTTCAATGCTAAGTCCAAGCCCATTTGAGGGGGTTTCCTAAAAACCCTAACCCTAATTTCCACCTTCTCTATATATACTCATTAGTTGTGGGTGGAGGCTAGGTCAGATTTGAGAGAACAAATTTGAGAGAATTATTTGATTGTTTGAGCAAGGCTTTATGCTTTGCATTTGAAAGATCTCTAGAGAGGGAGAGTTTGAGTGAAACATCTCTAGGGTAGTTTGATTATCACCATTGTTGGAGAGGTTGAGTTAACCACCACATTGGTGTATTTGATTATTTGTAACCATTATTTTCATAGTGGATTTCTGATCTGGACTAGGTCCCGTGGGTTTTTACTTCTTCATTCAAGAAGGTTTTCCCACGTTAAATCTGGTTGTGTTCTTCTTCTCTCTCTCCTATTTTTGTTTTGATTTTTCCGCTGCGCTGCCTGACCTGGTGAAGTTCAGGCTGAAGTATTGCCGAGATCCGAGATCAGATCTTGTTGATTGACTTCCGCACAAAGGCCCCTGAGCCAAGCTTGAGGGAACCGAGTTTTCCCAACAGTGGTATTAGAGCCCGAGTTCGACGGGTTCTGAGGGAGACGAGATGGAGACCAGTGGTATAACTCATGATGGAGATATGTTCAAGTTGACCGCTGACAACTTCACTTATTGGAGAACGATGATGAAAGATCATCTCTACTGCAAAGATTTGCATGAGCCCATTATCCTTGATGAGAGACCGGCAGGCAAGACAGATAAGGAGTGGGAGATCCTGAGTCGGAAGGCGGTAGCCACGATCAGGAAATATATTGATAAAAGCCTTTTTTGAGCACGTGTCTGAATTCACGAACGCGTATGAGTTGTGGACGAAGCTAGAGTCCATGATTCAGAAGAAGACTCCCAGGAACAAAGCACATCTGGTTCGCCGACTTGTTAAGCTTGAATACAAGGACGACATGAGCATAATTGAACACCTGAACACCTGAACACCTACAAAGGTATTGTGAATCAGCTGTCAAAGGCTGATATGAAAATTGATGAAGAATTGCAGGCATTGCTGCTGTTGAGCTCGCTGCCAGAAAGCTGGGATACTCTGGTGGTGACCCTGAATAACTCGACTCCAGATGGAAAATTGAAGATGGATGTCGTGACAGACAGCCTCCTGGGCGAAGAATCCAGGAGAAGAGAATGAGGTACTTCGAGTACGTCTGAGGCCAACGTTGCTGAGAACAAAGGGAAATCCAACTCCCGCGGTAGAAGCAAAAGCCGAGGTAGAGGTCGTGACAAACGAGACAAGTTCAGAGGTCGGTCAAAGCCGAAATACAAGTTGAAGTGCTTTTACTGTGTAAAGACAGGCCATAAGAAGCCAGATTGCTGGACCATGCAAAATGACGAGAATAACGACTCTGTGAAGCCGGATCAGATTATTCCCAAGAAGAGGGAAGACAAGAGCACCACTGCAGTGGCTGCCGACTCGGATGCCGAGATATTCCTCCTTGGTGAGGATAATTATTTGAATGTTGCATATGATGACTACACCTGGATTGTTGACTCCTGTGCCTCCTTCCACGTTACTCCACACAAAGGTTTTTTCTCCTCTTATCGAGGTGGTGATTTTGGAGACGTGAAAATGGGAAATCAAGTGACCAGCAAGATTGTTGGTGTCGGTGATGTAACTCTGACCACAGATGTCGGATGCCAACTTGTGTTGAAGGATGTGAGGCATGTACCTGACATGCGTTTGAACCTAATCTCGGTAGGCAAACTTGATGATGACGGGTTAGTGAACTACTTCGGTAGTGTGAGATGGAAGGTGGCCAAGGGAAACTTGGTCGCGGCCCGAGGTAAGAAGGAAGGCTCCTTGTACGTGATGCAAGGAAAGATCAATGGCGGAGAAGCCAATTCTGTTCGAGATGAACCTAGCTTGGAGCTATGGCACAAACGCCTTGGCCACATGAGCGAGAAAGGGCTACAGATCCTGAACAAGAAAGGATTATTGACCGGGTTGAAAGGCCAAGCGTTGGAGAGTTGAACGCACTGCCTAGCTGGAAAGCAGCACCGAGTTTCTTTTGTGAGACTGGATCAACCTAGACGACGCAGGTATATTCTTGACCTCGTCCATACTGATGTCTGCTCCATGTCGGAAAGATCCCTTGGAGGAGCTCAGTACTTTGTTTCATTTATTGATGACCATTCCCGCAAAGTGTGGGTATATTTGTTGAAGACTAAAGACCAGATACTCCAATCCTTTAAAGAATTCCATGCGATGGTTGAAAGGGAGACTGGCAAGGAATTGAAGGTGGTCCGATCTGATAATGGTGGTGAGTATTGCGGCCCTTTTGATGCATACTGCAGAGCGGCCAGGATTCGACTTGAGAAGACGCCCCCCAAGACTCCACAGTTGAATGGACTTGCTGAGAGGATGAATAGAACTATTGAAGAGAAGGTCCGAAGCATGTTATCCAATGTCGGATTGCTGAAATCATTCTGGGGAGAAGCCGTCAAAACAGTTGTTGACTTGATCAACCTCTCACAATCACAGTCACTTGAAGGAGAAAATCCAGAAGAAGTCTGGACAGGTCGAAAAGCGGCCTATAATCAATTGAAGGTGTTTGGATGCCGAGCTTTCGTGCATATCCCTAAAGATGAAAGGGCCAAACTTGATGCAAAGACTAAAGAATGCATTTATCTTGGTTCGCCGAGATGTGAGTTCGGGTTCCGACTTTGGGATCCAATCAATAAGAAGATAGTGAGAAGCCGAGATCTGATCTTCCATGAGCATGAGAACATTCATGACATCTCGAAGCCCAAAGTCCGGGTTACTGTCAGACGTGAAGAACCCATCCCTCCTGTCCAAACTGAAGCAGGGGAGAAAATCAAGAAAATGAAGAAATATATGATCAGCAACAAGCTGATGATGACCAAGACACTGAGGTCCGAGTTGATGATGAGATCCGGGATGAGAATGATGAACCGGGTCCTCAAGCTGAAGAACAGCCAAGATATCCAACTCGAGAGAGAAGACCCTCTACGAGATACCCATCTGATGAATACACCGTTGTTGCTGAAGACGGTGAGCCTCAGAGTTATGATGAGGCTGTGACGAGCTCAAAGAGAGAAGAATGGGAAAAGGCAATGCAAGACGAGATGAAGTCTCTGCACGAGAATCAGACTTATGAGCTGACTGAGTTGCCAAAAGGAAGACGAGCTCTGAAAAACAAATGGGTCTACAAGATTAAGAATGAAGAGAACGGGAAAAAGCCGAGATAAAGCCCGGATTGTAGTGAAAGGCTGCAATCAGAAGAAAGGTGTTGATTTTGAGGAGATTTTTTCTCCTGTGGTGAAAATGACCTCGGTCCGAACCGTGTTAGCCATGGCGGCTTCAATGGACCTCGAGGTAGAACAAATGGACGTGAAGACGGCATTTATTCACGGTGACTTAGAAGAAGAAATATATATGGAGCAACCTGAAGGATTCCAAGCTCCAGACCAAGAAGACTTGGTATATCGTTTAAAAAAGAGCCTCTATGGCTTGAAGCAAGCACCTCGGTAGTGGTACAAGAAGTTTGAATCATTCATGACTGATCATAAGTTTGAGAAGATTGAAGTCGACCACTGCGTATTTGTGAAGAGGTATGAGGCCGGAGATTTTTTGATCTTGTTGTTATATGTTGACGACATGCTTATTGTAGGGAAAGACAAATCGAGGATAGCCGCCCTGAAAAAGGCGTTGAGCTCGTCCTTCGCAATGAAGGACCTCGGCCCTGCAAAGCAAATTCTCGGAATCAATATTATCCGAGATAGACAGAAGAAGCTACTGTGGCTGAGTCAAGAGAAATATACTGAGAAGATTCTGAAGAGATTCAGCATGGACAAAGCCAAAACAGTGAGCACCCCCCTAGCCGGAAACATAAAGCTGAACCAAAAGCAATGTTCGAGATCTGATGAAGACAAAGATGAGATGATGAAGGTCCCTTACCAATCCGTCGTCGGAAGCTTGATGTATGCAATGGTTTGCACTAGACCCGACTTGGCGTATGCTGTAGGAATTATAAGCTGGTATTTGTCAAACCCCGGCAAAGAGCACTGGGAAGCAGTGAAGTGGATCTTCAAGTACCTCCGAGGTACGACCGACTTATGTCTCCGATTTGGAGAAGGCAAAACCGAGTTGCAAGGATACTCAGATTCTGATTTAGGGGGAGATTTCGACTCGAGGATGTCAACGACGGGATACATGATGAGATTTGCCGGAGGAGCTGTCTCTTGGTAATCAAGACTTCAGAAATGTGTTGCACTATCGACAACTGAGGCTGAGTACATTGTCGCTACTGAGGCTGAGTACATTGCCGCTACTGAGGCAAGCAAAGAGATGCTGTGGATGAAGAAGTTCCTCATGGAACTCGGCCATGATCAAGACAAGTATGAGCTGGGTTGTGACAATCAAAGCGCAATCCATCTTGCGAATAATTCAACCTATCACTCCCGCACTAAGCATATTGATGTGAGGTATCACTGGATCCGGGATGTGGTGGAAGGTGGTGAGCTCGAACTCGTCAAGGTGCACACTGACCAAAATTGGTCCGACATGATGACAAAGCCGGTTCCAGCAAGAAAATTTGAAGACTGCTGTGAAGGAGCCGGGTTGATGCTGAAGCCGACGCATTGAAGTCGGAGGGAGAGATTTGTTGGGCTTCCTCCTTCAATGCTAAGCCCAAGCCCATTTGAGGGGTTTCCTAAAAACCCTAACCCTAATTTCCACCTCCTCTATATATACTCATTAGTTGTGGGTGGAGGCTAGGTCAGATTTGAGAGAACAAATTTGAGAGAATTATTTGATTGTTTGAGCAAGGCTTTATACTTTGCATTTGAAAGATCTCTAGAGAGAGAGTTTGAGTGAGACATCTCTAGGGTAGTTTGATTATCACCATTGTTGGAGAGGTTGAGTTAACCACCACATTGGTGTATTTGATTATTTGTAACCATTATTTTCATAGTGGATTTCTGATCTGGACTAGGTCCCATGGGTTTTTACTTCTTCATTCAAGAAGGTTTTCCCACGTTAAATTTGGTTGTGTTCTTCTTCTCTCTTTCCTGTTTTTGTTTTGATTTTTTCGCTGCGCTGCCTGACCTGGTGAAGTTCAGGGTGAGGTATTGCCGAGATCCGAGATAAGGATCTTGTTGATTAACTTCCGCACAAAGGCCCCTGAGCCAAACTTGAAGGAACCGAGTTTTCCCAAGAGAACTAACTCCTTGGAATTAGGCCTAGTTGGGCAATTGCGCTCTCCAAAACACCTAGTATTTTTACTTTCCTAAAGTATACTCTCTACAAAACATGGAAAAGCAAGAAAATATAAACAAGTGGTTCAATAAAATTTAGTTACGTAAAAGTCTCAAACTTGAAAGTTTCAAACAAGTGGTTCGATAAACAAGTGGTATTTGTCCCCACAAAAAAAAAAAAAAAAAAAAAAGGTATTTGCATTCCTAGTTGCACGCTTGTTAACCCTGCAGTTGAGTGTCGAACAATTTGCTTTGGTCAGGTTTTAATTTTGAAAGGGGATTAATTTTCAATTTTCTTCAATGACAATGATTCTGCTTTAATAAAAAACTAGTTTTGAAGGCTGTATTTCAAAAATAAGGTGATTGAAAAAAATTGCGGAGAATATCTTCGTATTATAAAAAAAAAAAGAAAAGAAGAAGTTGCACTGCTTGTTTACTTAGTTAACACATAGAGACGTTATTAAAAAAAAAAAAAAGTTAGCACATAGAGACACACACGCACACAAAGTCAAAATTACTATATGGCATTTCATAAAAAAATATCCTCCCAATTTGGATGGATCATAGTTGTTGTCTCTCACAAAAAACTTAGCAAATTTGGCAAAACACATCTTTCATTTCAGAAAGGAAAATAATGACACATCACAAAAATATTTTAATCATAGAAAAAAGGAATCTAAGTCCTCTGTGTCCATTGGTTGAAATCTTGAATTGCCAAAAATAACAACGTCGGTACATCACATCACACGATATCATCACACACTTCAGTTGGAATGTGGGGGGGCCTGTGATAACGTGTCACATTTTTAGACGAACACGTAACGATAAATAATGATTGAAGTTTGCGTAATGGACCAACACATGGCAAGAGGATAAAGCTAGTTCCTAATGTAACACAGCCCTTCCAGAAAGTTCTGCAAAACTTGTGGCTACAAATGGCCGAAGCATTTAGCGGCCAGAAAGATGCCACGTGTAAGTTGAACCACGTTAGCATCCAACGTGGCACCCTCATTTCGCTGAAAATGATACGCCCCCTTTTTATGCACCAGCTAAGAAAATTTTAGGGCACTTTCCGCGAACTCTTCAGAAAATTTTCTCGCTAGCCAAACACACCCAACGGAAAATAACGAGAGTCTGAGGGAAAAGTTTTGAACTTTTTTGCGTTGGGTGTTTTTGTTTTTAGGGAATCGCCATGAATGGCGAGAGGGATGAAGTATTGGAAGAGGCGAAGGAGAGGTTAGTGTACATGTGGGGTTACTTGCCGGGAGCCTTACCTCAGAGGACGCCGCTGTTGACGCCGGTCGTCGTTAGGGTTCCGGCGTCTAGTTACTCCTGGAGGGATGTTTGCGGTGGTGGTTGTGGATTCGCCATGGCTATAGCTGGTGATTTTTTCATTTTTTTTAATTGCTGATTTTTCATTTTATTGGTTGTGAAAACCGCTCCTACTTTTTTTTTTTTTGAATTTTGGAGTTTTTATTGTAAATTTGAGAATCAAGCTGATTGTTGGGGGAAAAATACTTTATTTTTGGGGTCCAGTAATGGAAGGAATTGCTTCTTCATTACATTTGCCTCTGTGTTGCTTTGTCACTTTATCTGTTGATAAGAAGCTTGAAATGAGAACTTAGAATTTTGCATTCGTAATTTCATTTCCCTTTTAATGGAGTGAGAAATTCAACTCACTGAATTCGGTTCAGTTGCCTGAGCTCCATGCTGATGATATTCTTAGTAAAAACTATCTATTTTTGTTGGCTACAAAGTTCTGTGTTTTTAATGAAGTTATCTCTCTCTGTGGCGGCCAGACAAATTTTTGTTTGATTAAATTATTCCGTTTGAACTTTAATTACTATTTGCTCAGTTCTTCCACAGGCTGCTCTTCTTCTTTTATGTTCCTCTAGCTTTCCTCGTTATTTTGATAAGTTGGTCAATTCTAAGGAGAAGAATTGAAGAGGTTCCTTGCAGTTTATGAGGCTTTCACTACTACAGTTTTAAACTGGTTTTACTTATTTTTATTAGCGGACGTTTGGTAGAGGAGAAATTTTTTTATGTCTAGAAATCACGATTATTAGAATATGCTGATAATGTGATCGAAAAGCTATTTGATAGGTCAAAATATTATCAGGAATATTGGCTCAAGTTTCCTGATGTTATGTTTGGTTTATTGTCAAATATTACTAAGAATGTTGATTTTAAAATTGCACTAATCACCGCATCATTGGTACGTGAAGAAAATATTGCTTGAAGACTTGGCACTAGTGGCGCCGGAAGAAAATATTGCTTGGTGCTATTTCCCACCTCTCAAGAAACTTGATGGTATTCTTGGATGGTAAAGTGTTCACAAATCAGAAAAAAATAAGATTCCTAGGAAAAATATTACAATTTTGTACCAAACATGGATAAATAGGATTCCTAATCTCACTTTCCCGAGAATCTAAAAAAAATCCTTGTACCAAACGCTCCCTTAGTCTCTTGCTCATTCACTCCCATGGAATTCATTGTTGGTATTTTTGTTTAATGCCACTGAGCCAGAGCTAAGGAAATGTCTTAAGTATGAGTGTAGTTTTTTTTTTTTTTGGTTTTGTTTATTTCTTTATTTTTAAACGATTGTGTTTGGAATTAAGGTCACCCTTATTCTTTCTTTTTTTCTTTTGAGGGCAGTTATCTCAGTGCAGATCTTTCTATCCCTCTTGGCTCCCTTTTTCTTCTAGCATTTTCTTTTTTCATTGCTCATACTTTCTTCCTTTATCAGAGCCAGGAAAGCTCATAACATGGGGTTCAACAGATGATCTAGGCCAAAGCTATGTCACCTCTGGCAAGCACGGGGTAATGCATAATCATATAGAATGATACTGTTTCTCTCTCTCTCTCTCTCTCTTTTTCTTTGCCAGTCAACTAACATTTTATAGTTTATTTGTAAAGGAAACTCCTGAGCCTTTCCCTCTTCCAACTGAAGCGTCTATTGTAAAAGCTGCTGCTGGATGGGCCCATTGTGTTTCTGTAACGGGTAATCTTCATTTTCTTATCTTTCCTGCCAGGAAAAAACCTCAATGTTATGTGGTTGAAAGGAGAAGGGATAATCTAAAATTGAATATGTAGTATTCTCAGTTAACTTTCACAAGTAATGAATCCAAAGCGGATTCAAGAAATTATCATTTAACTGGGCTAGAGATTGTCTGTCCATCAAGCAAGTTTTTCTTCCTGGTGTCTTCCTACAATTATGTTTTGCTGTTCCTTTGCAGATTGTGGAGAAGTTTACACATGGGGATGGAAGGAATGTATTCCCTCTGGGAAGGTATTTGGTGAACCATCAACAGGGGTAAGTCCCGACAAAGATGTACCAGGAAGGCAGAGTTCATTCTTGACGGAGCAAGGTATGTTTGACCTCTTTACAATGGCCATTTGTGTTCAGCTAATCCCTCCCAGGAGGTGGTCTAAGCTAGGAAAGCTGTACAAAAAGGATCTGGGGAGGTGGGGAACTGCTATGATGATATAGGATAGAATGTTTCAAACCTCAAAAGAAAGAAGAAAAGAGTTTTGCCCCTTTATTGTGAGCAAAGAAGGATAATTAGCCTTTATCTGTCTAACTAATGTAGAATGGTTTTGCTACAGTTAGCCCTCGTTCTCAAGGCTCAAAATCTGCTGGAGGAACTGCCACCAGTACCAGTGGTGAAGAAAGTACAAAGAGAAGGAGAGTATCTTCAGCAAAGCAAACAGCGGAAACCTCGTCATCTGGTGATGATATTCTGACTGCATTGCCATGTCTTGTCACACTAAACCCAGGGGTAAGGATAGCATGTGTTGCTGCAGGTGGACGCCATACCCTAGCATTGTCAGGTATCGACCTCATTATCGACTATTCGTTAACCTAAGCCTAAACTTTTATGTATATTATTTTTGTCTATTGTAATTTGACCATCCTTTAGTTGAAACACCATTTTTTGTACTACGGAAGATCAGCTATGCAGTCTAAGAAATGTCATTGATTGTAATTTTCTGGAAGTGTCAGATATAGGACAGGTGTGGGGTTGGGGCTATGGAGGTGAAGGGCAGCTTGGTTTAGGTTCCAGAGTACGTATGGTGTCCTCTCCTCATCTTGTTCCTTGTATTGATTCCTCTTCTTATGGTAAAGATATATCTGCATCACTTGCTCGAGGAAGCATGAGTTCAGAGGAACATAATTTTAGAGTTCCTGGAAGTTATGTGAAGGGAATTGCCTGCGGAGGTCGACACAGTGCAGTAATCACAGGTACATATGTGTCATTCTATTGAGTGTCGCAAGTGAACATCTTGCGGGACAGCCTGCATTAGTTTCTTTGGGGAACTAAAATTGAGAATATCCACATGCTTCATTTATAATGCAATTTACCTAACTAATATCAGAATTGGTGCTTAAAGGTGTTTAGAAAGAGAAAAAATAGTTCTACATTAGATGGTACAATCAGATTAGAAATTGTACATTTAAAAAGAGGGAGAAACAATATCCTTAAGAAAGGTCTATAAATATAACTGGTGTGTCTTTCTGGATGCTGCTAGATTTAGAGTTGAATAGTTACAATAAAAGAAAATTTGGCAACTTCGTAGTCACTTATTGTTTCCCAAAAATTTTCTCGTCTATTTATGGTCTGTCAATTTCACAATTCATATATACTGATATTCTAATATCTACCTGTTGAACTGACAGATGCTGGAGCTGTGCTTGCTTTTGGTTGGGGACTTTATGGACAGGTAATTTAAGGTGAACTAGAGATATCTTTGGGGCCTTTTCTCTACTCATATCCCATTTAGCAATGTAAATTATGTCCACTTACCTGCATATTCCTCCCCCCTCCACCCCCTTTTATTTTAGTGGCTACCTAAATAAGGATATTGTTAACCAGCATTATGCTTGCAGAGCTTATCCTTTTCAACAAATTTCGTCATTGTAAATAAAATCCTCTGAAGTGTTCTAACCTGTGGTATCTTGCTTGGGTCCTAATACAAGTATATTCTGGTGCTGAATCCCTCTCGGGGCAGACCATGAAGTCCACTTCCTGAGGGCCTCAAAAAGATACAAAGATAAAATGAAAATTTATTTGTTGGGTTACATTGTGTTTTCTTGAAATGAGATGTATCAGCCACTGCACTTAGACCTTCCCTTAGATAGCTCCTCTTAGGTTTTCACTTTATTGCTTAAGTTTGCATGTCATCAACATCTTGTCTATTTTGCTAGCTAATACTTTCTTGCTACTGTGAATTAGCAACATGCGCCTGATCAACATTGGGAGCTGATTTTCCTAAGATAGCTTGAGTCTTTGTTACATACTTCCATGAATTTTGTTTGCATAAGAATTAACTAAACATACTTTAGTCAGTTGAAATGTATTCACCTACAACACTGCTTCAATATTATCAACTGTTAACCATTCTTTAGGATCAAAATGTAGGTAAAGTAGAATATGGTCGGCAAAAGCAATGTAGATGTTGAAGATGAGGTTCACTCTAACAAGAGATAATCTGTTCTATTCCTTTACAATATTTATCTTTCTAATGACTCTCTTGGTTGATGAATGCTTATGCTTGTTATACTAAAAGTCATCTTGTTTTGAAAAAGTGTGGGCAAGGAAGTACGGACGATGAATTGAGCCCGACTTGCGTATCATCCTTACTGGGTATCCGAATAGAGGGAGTTGCAGCAGGACTATGGCATACTGTCTGTCTATCTGCTGATGGTGATGTATATGCATTTGGTGGAAACCAGTTTGGGCAGCTGGGAACTGGTGCTGATCAAGCTGAGGTACGACCTAGTCATCCCATAGATTTCCCACTCTTCTTGTAATTAAAATTTATAATGAAACATAATGATGTGATTATATTAGTCCCCAGGGTAATATGAATATGTCATTATTGCTCACCTAAAACTCCATAATGCATGTCATGTCCTTAACTTCTGTTGAGGTATTTAAGTGTTAACTTGAATTTTGAAGCAGACTCTACCAAGGCTACTGGATTCTCCGAGCTTGGAAAATATGAATGCAAAGAGTATATCTTGTGGGGCTCGTCACACTGCTCTAATAACAGGTATAATATAACTCATTAGACTTGCTTAATGCATCTCTAAACACTGCTAGACTTGGATAACCTTTTGATTTCTCAACTCTATCCCTTTTCTAAAATGGAATCTGTAAGGTGCTGTTCATCTAGTACTAAGCATTGAGCACTTAACATTTTCCTTTTGTTCTTTTCTTGATTTTTTTCTTTAATGACTTTGAACAAAAGTTTTGAGATAGGTATTTTTCCTCAAGTTTGGTTGAATTACCTTTTGCCAATGTAATTGATGAGAGCGACAGAAACAATGGAACAAATAGTTTTTTTTTTTTTTCTCTTAAAAAATGTGGTATGCTGGTGCTACTGTGAAATGGGGTCGAGGTGAAAATATTCTTTAATCTTGTGAAGTCCATAATGATATAGTAGTTGCTAGTGAAACTGAATAATCTTTGGAGAGGGTTGGCTATGAATTGTTAGATGTAGTGTCTGAGGCCCACCTGATTAAAACTTTCTACCATAGCGTAACTGTATAAGAATTAAGATGGCTAAGCAGGACTTCAAATGTAGATAGTACATTACTGTTTTTTACTTTAACAATAGTCATACGTGTTCTTCTTTTTGGCCCTAGTCATAAATACTCATGAGGTTAGTTTCTCATCATTATGTGCACATTAATGTTGTATTTTAACTATATTGGAAGTTGAAAACACATGGAAATGCGCGTCTATGATTAGCAGATTCTTATTAGTTTTCCTTTTGTTTTTGTCTCTTCAAGAAAATGGAAAAGTCTTCTGCTGGGGATGGAACAAATATGGACAGGTGCTTACAATAGACTACCATTTTTCTCTGTTTCGTTTTCATTTTATATTTTAAACAATCAATATTATTGAAATTTCAGTCTGATCAAATATGTATTTTAAGTGATAAGGGTATAGTTTGTTTTGTGAATTAGTGACATTCTTGGTATTGGATCATCCTTTTCTAAGTTGTGATTTCTGAGTGTTGCAGCTGGGCCTTGGGGATGTGGTTGACCGTAACATTCCTTCTGAAGTCACCATGGAAGGTTGTGTAGCTAAAAACGTTGCATGTGGTTGGTGGCATACTCTTCTTTTGGCCGAATCACCCACTTGATGTCATGTCTTCCTCGAGGCTCTTGACCCAATTTTGTTAGTTAGCAGTTCTTCTGATTGGTAAATCATGGAGTTATATGTGTATGTACATACAGTAGCGGTATACATATGCATATAGGCTTGTATTCTTTCATGGCGTGAATCACCATGACTCGCTCTAGCGTTTAACAAATAGTAATTTATGGTCTGGGAAGGAAATATTTTGTCCTTTTCATCTATGTAACATTTTTGTTCATAGTGTAAATTTTATTTTAATTGTATAAACTGTCCAGTGTGTTTAGATACACTTGATGTTGGTACAGTGGCACCTGGCATGTAGTTGTCGGGTTATGGCTATATATATGGACAAGATATTGTACTTACCTTTTTTTTATGACTATCTTTCCTACTTATTTCTAACATTATTATATTATAATCTCAATTAACTTTCACTATTTCTCTCCTCTCTTGAGATTTTAATCCAATGATATTAGAGATGAGTAGGTAGAATAGACGTGAAAAAAAAGTAGGTATAATAATATATATATGGGAAATATTACTCTCCTTTTGCATAAGATTACTTCTCTCCTACTCTCTCACTTCGATTTCCGCACCTCATCTTTTTCTTTTTTTTCTTTTTTCTTGTAATGGTGGGACCCACCTATTTTATCTCTACAACATAAGATACCTATTTTATGTTGAAGGAGAATAATAAAACCCTATATATATATATATATATTATTGTTTCTCATATTGTAATGGATAAATTTATTTTCTATACACATAAAAATGTGGGATTTATATTTTCTCATTATCTCTTTTCCTCACATAGATCTCACATATTTTTATGTGTGTTAGGAGATAATTTTATCTCTTATAATATCAAAAATATTAAACCCATATATATATATATATATTGAAAAAATGTTTGTCATTTAATTTTGTGTCATTTGTAATGAAATTACATTGTTTTAATGTGTTTTGTCATTGTCTTTTTTATAAAATTAGGAAGGAAAAAGAAAGTGGATAAGAGACAATGTAAAAACACACCAAAAAAATGTAATTTCATTGAAAATGATATAATTTTATGTTATTTAAAATGATAATTATTTTTTTTGATATATATATATATATATATATATATATATATAAAGGCTGTGAAGGTCCATGTCTAATGTTGGGCTGAGATTGATCTTTATTCAACTCATTCTTGTTTCTGATTTGACTGGCGGGGAAAGCTTAGCATTATTTTCTGATTTCTCGTCATAGTTCGTAGTTTTTGCAATTACTTGTAGATATAAATACAGGGAAATACTTTTTTTATGTTGTAGGAAAAAAGTTATTTTATGTCATAGAAATAAAATTATAAGTGAGATTCATAGGTAAGAGGAGAGAGAAAAAAGTGGTGAGACTAAATTCTTTTTTATGTGTGTAGGAAAATTATTTAACTCATGTAAAATTAGATAAACATAACCCATAAATATAATACACATTTTTGACGCGTTTAGTTCCATAAACCTTGAAAAAATACACTGATTTGAAAATGATATTTGAAACAATTGCACGTTGCAAATTATATATAAATGTGATGGGATAGAAATCAAGATAGTGACTAGTTAGATATAATATTTTGGTAAACGACTAGTGAGATATATTTCAGAGTTATAAGCATTGCCTTATAACGGAGTTGAAGTCAAATACCTGAGGTTGCTTTGCGCGTTTTTTAGGCATGGCTAAACCTCTCATAGAGTAGTCTCCTCCCGTGTGAAGGCGTGCTAATGGAGTCTAGCGTTGGCGAGATCTTAACCACCGAATAAAGAAACAACAATTCTATTTATTAGCTGAATAATATTTTAGCTAAACACAGTTGATTAGATTTGGTTTATGATTTCTGGTTGAGTTTATATGTGACTGATGAGGTCTCTCTTTACTAAGGTGGTTTTTGGGTTGGTACTTATGAAGTGGCCTTTTTTACGGGTTAGGGGTTTTTTCATTTAAATGTACCAATTTGATATTTGGTTAAAAAAATTTTATTTTATTTTTTTTCTATTTTTAAGTGCCACCCCACGTCCTCCACGGATTCATTTAATTTTTATTTTTTTTATCTAAGTGCCCCCGTACCGAAACTCAGATGGCATGCAAAATGGAAAAACCCCAGCCGTCGGAGCCACACATTTACCCTTTGTAAAACCTTCCCGTGTTTCTCTGTTTCATTCTCATCTTTCTCCATTTTTGTAGCAAACTTCTGTTCTTCTATCTTCATTTGTTTCTATTTGCAGCATACTCTTGCCATTTGATTTTTTCCATTTGCAGCGTAAATCGATTGCAGCAAACTCTTCCAAAACAAAGCAGCTAGAATACACACTAAGGCAAGTTAACATTATTTCATTTTTGTTAGTAATTAGTTAATAAGGGTGACCCAATAAATTATAACCGTTAAATTGTTGAGAATTATTGTTTAAGATTTGATGTCAATCTTTTTAGTTTCATATCGATGTCAAATGGTCATGCTTCTATATATATGTGTGTGCGTGTGTGCGCGCTCACGCTTATCGTTTCTCAAGTTGCTTGAGATAATAAAGAGAGAAGAAGGAAATCATAACCATCCATTCAAAGGTGAATCAATAAATATACGGAAATAAATAAACAAAATGACGTAGTTTTGAGCTGACCGGGGATAAATATATCTCAAGCAACTTGAGAAATATTTTTCTATTTATATAGCAGTTGTCATTTCTGCAGCTATGTATGTACAACAATTAAATTTGGAGAATCATAATCATACAAAGGTGGGTGAAAGCATTAAATGTAGAGAATCAGTGGTCAAGATTAATTGTTGTACGTACAACAGTTGCAAAAATAATTTTACCGTATATATATATGAAAATATTACTCTCATTTTACATAAGGAAATTATCTCATGTTATCTCACTTCAAAAACCTCACCCACTTTTTTTCTTTTTTCTTTTCTATCATTTAATAGTGGGTCCCACGTGGCTTCTGTATAACATAGGAGAAAAATGATTTTCACACACATATATATATATAAATATATCATGTTGCATGTATATATATATACTTGGACAAAATAAAGTCGTTGAATAGTGTGCCTTTTCAATGTTTTTTATTATTATTTAACTTGTCTTTTCTTTGTAGGAAAAAAAATGTAATCCAGTAACATAATGAATCTAAAGCCCATATATATATATATATATATATATATATATATATATATATATATATATATATATATATATATATATATATATATATATATATATATATATATATATATATATATATGAAAAACATTTTCTCTTACTAGTGACTCATAGTATAAGTGGGGTCTACAAAATAGTAGAGAGAAAAAAATTCAAGGTGGAACCCACTTATGCTATGAGTCACTAGGAGAAAAAATTCTCCTTTAAAAGGAGAAAATGTTTTCCATATATGTATGTATGTATGTATGTATGTGTATATATATATATATATGAGGTAGCATCACCACCACAGTCACCAATTGAAGTTTGACACCTCTTTGTCCGTTAGCCAAAGATCAATGGTGTCAGCATTTACAAATCAAAGTCATTAATCTTTTTTGATCTAACGGCTCTCAGATGAGATGTCAAACTTCAAATTTGCCGGTGTCAAAAGATCATGCCTCATATATATATATATATATATATATATATATATATATATATACGACAGGATCCTTTGACCCCGGTGTCAAATTTAAAGTTTGACACATCACCAGTCATTAGATCAAAAAAGATCAATACTCCTTTGTAATCATATGACACCATTATATATATATATATATATATATATATATATATATATATCGTTATTGGTGTCCCAATTTAAGTTTGACATCTCATCTGAGAGCCGTTAGATCAAAAAAGATTAATGACTTTGATTTGTAAGCATGTGACATCATTGATCTTTTTTGATCTAATGGCTATCGGATGAGTGTCAAATTTTAAATTTGATACTGGTGTCAAAGGATCATACCTCTATATATATATGGGCAGTATATTTTTACTCCAATGTAAGAGTTAAAAGTCTTACACTTAATCTTGACTATTGATCCACTTGTATCCAATGACTCACATTAATAAGAAAAATTTAAGCCCTTAGATATAAGTGAGATCAGCTGACAAAATTAAAAATATAACATATACTGATATAAAATGATACTGACCCAATTATATAATACAATTTTCCCGGCTCCTAACTCAGCTTATTATTTAAAGTGATTTATTTTGTCAATATCTCCTCCATATGGAGAAATTTAAAGTGAGCATTTATTTAACAATCCAAGCATAAAAATATAATTTATCTAAAAATATATAGCTTAAATATTTCTCATTAGCTGGTGACAGAGAAGTCATCTAGCGTTCTAGATACTTGGCGGCGCGTGGTCAGATTCCAAACTTTCTATCTTCTTATCTGCTAGATGACATCCTTTCCAACTGTATCTCATAAATTCTTCTCTCCTTTGTCAACCGCCTTTTATTGAACTTCAATTTCACAATTAATGATAAATTATTTGATGGAAATGAGTTCCTTGACGTGTTATTTAATAGGGGTACGATTATTTAACATCAACATCATTATCATTGGCACTTTATGTAAGATTCATTAGATCAAGACATATAACATTGTTATATGTATTATTGTCAAAAACTAATGTAAAAATATAAAAATTTACGTTTTAACGTTTTTACTAGAGTGGTGCGTGTTAAAATGCAAGTAAAAAAGATCCTTGATAAAAATTGATAAAATGCAGCATAAAAACAGTAAAAAAAGTTTTTACCGTTTTTTATTTAAAATGAAAAAAATTTAAAATAAAAAGATTTACAAAAAAGAAATTAAAAAAAACCAAATTTTTCGTTTTTCCGAAATCATCTCGGTATCTTGATATCTTTTTGTTTGGATATATATATTTTATAATTATGTCTTATAAAGCTGCAATTCTATTATAAGTTATGCTATGAAAATGATGTTGTGTTTTTGGATCATTATGTGCATTGAAAGAAGTGAAATTATAGTCTGATATGCGATAATCCAAAATCTGTAAAGTGTATGAAGTTGTTAGAGCATATTAGTTATCCATTACTTGTTAGTTATTACTATTTATAATTTTGATACTTGGTTATTAAAAATAATTTTCCTTTTTAGATAGGTAAGTGGCTCAACACACATGTTTATTATGTGATATTTTTTTTACTTGCTTATTTATAATTTTGTATCTTGACCTTAAGTAGTAGAAAGTAAAAACTTTACGTTTCGTGTCGTTTCTATGTTTTACGTTTCTACCACCCCTTTCCGTTTCTACGTAGAAACTCGAGTTTGACAATATTGATTATATGTTTACAAGTCATAGTTATTAGATCAAGATAAAATTGACGATTATCAAATAAGGTGTCAAATTTTTTTTTGATACCTATATCCTATGAAGCACTGACACTTCAAAATCTCTGTCGTGTCGTGTCTTATATTTTTTGACACTCACCGACACTTCCCGACACTCCAATACTCGTTACAAAGACTTAAAAAAGGTTCAAAAGTTACGTTGTGTTACATTTTGAGTTTCAATTATTATATTCGTTTGATTATGATTACTATTTTATTGAGTTTAATATAAACATTTAGGATATCTTATGTTTCTTTGCAAAATTGATGAGTATTATAAGTTTAGCTTTATTTATTTTAAATTATTGAATATTAAATGTAATATATACTACATAAATTAAAATATTATATTATATCAAAACGTGTCGAAATTTAACATATTTTAAAATTAACATGTCGAAATATTATGTCGTGTCGTATCTCATATCCCATATCGATGCAACATAGTCTTATATCAAATGATCCTGGCCTTATTTAATATAATTATATCATATAAGAAGATGTTAACTAATTATGAATAAAAAAATAGTACTGATTTTTTTTCTCTTTATCTTGATTTTGTCTCTTTCATCTTTTATCACTATTAATTTGCTCATAAATAATTGAGATGTACAATCAAATTCAACCCGTACGATCTTGACATGAAAATTTATATTACTGGTGCATGTGGTGTGACAGTTCAACAATAGTAAACTAGTAATGACTAATGAGTTAGCTAAGTGGCTAGAGGAGGCGAGGATACACAACAAACAAGAGCCCACAATGCCATGGAATTGTGATTTTCATCAAAACCAGGAAGCGGAAACGCGTTTTAGTTTTAGTTCTATTTTTTTATTTTAACGACGGAGGGTGGAAAACGATCACTGTCATTCATATATTCTATTCTTAAATCTCACGATTATTAATCTTATGAAAGTGATTATGTTAAAGACATTATAAATAGTTTTTTAAATGTAGCTCTATCCCTATTCTCTTGGCTGAATATAGCTGTTGTTGTTTGACATGGACCTTTTGTTCCATTCGTATAAAGTCAAAGTCAACTTCAAGCCAACATTTGTAAGAATAAGAAGTCTTGCATCAAATCTTAACCATTAATTTTATAAATATTAACCGTTAGATGAAGAAAATCAATGGTTAAGATTTGGTGTAAGACTTCTTATTCTTACACCGGTGTAAGTTGATCCTATCCTATATATATATATATATAAGGACAAGATTTTCTTACACCGGTGTAAGAGTTAGAAGTCTTACACTCAATCTTGATCATTGATTCACTTGTATCCAATGGCTCGCATTACTAAAAAATTTGAGCCTTTAGATATAAGTGGGATTAACGGACAAGATTAAACGTGTAACTTACACTGGTGTAAAATAAACCTGATCCATATATATATATATATATATATATATATATATATATATATGAATTTACATTTCTGCAACTGCTGTAAGTGCGTCAATCAAATACTTACCATATATATACTTGAAAACATTAAATGCGGGAAATCATAATCATATAAAAGATTAAGGGTTTTATATATATCATATTGTAAGAAACTTGTAACATCATGTCACTCTCACAAAAAGTGATGGCCCCACCTTGTTTTTTTTTTTTTTTCTTTTTGAGTGGGACCCACATGAAATGTTTTAGAGTAACATGACACTACAAGTTTCCTACAACATGGCATATATAAAACCCAAAGATTAAAAGCATTAAATGTGGAGAATCATAACCATACATCTGTCGTTGCTGTACGTAAAGCTGCTGCAGAAATGATTTTACCTATATATATATGGGGTAGGATATTGTTACACTAATGTAATAATTAGAAGTCTTACACTCAATCTTGACTATTGATCCACTTGCATCTAATGGCTCACATTATTAAAAAAATTGAGTCTTTAGATATAAGTAAAATTAACGGACAAAATTAAAAGTATAACTTACACTGATATAAAATGATCTTAACACTATGTATATATTTTAATTTTCGTGGAACATCTCCTGTGATGAAGTATGAACTAAAAATAATCAACAAAATCAGTTTTAGGTGGGGAAATCTTCTTCGCAACTTACGAAGCATTTTATTTTATAAAACTTGAGTTGTGAGTGGGTGGTTGAATTTGAGTCAAATACTCCAAAACAGTGAACTGTGTTTGGATCGAATCATTCATATCAACTCCTTAAATTATACATAAATGCAATGTGCCTTTTCGTTGAGGTATTTGATCATTAGATTATTGGTTTAATCAATGAATTACTGATTTAATCGCATAACTTAATAAGTATATATAATTTTTTAATTTATATTAAAAAATTATAAATATACTTAAATACTTGTAAAAAAATGATACTAATTCCAAATATTTTAATATGAAAATAAATAAATTACACATCTTTTTTCAATAAAAGACCAATCAAACATATAATACTTATGATATTAGTGCTTCAGGTTCGGTAGATGACATCTTTAATTATAAATCAAATGAAAAATAAAATTCTCTACATATTACATAACCAAAATAATATTAATATTGTAAATACATAAGCTAACCTAAGTAAGTCAACAAGTAACAAATCACTCAAATATTTCAAAAGAAAACAAATCATTTATGTATGAGAATGAAAAATAGAAAAACATCTCTTGATATTTTTTTTTCTTTTTATAAAATAGGATAATCGGACTTTACAAAAATCGGCCAAGTTGTCCCAAATCACATTGGATCATACGAGTTATATTACATGACTACTCCAATATAAAAATCGAAAATTGTATAGCCGGATCGACACGGTTCTTATAACTTTGCATAATTGTATTAACACCACTATACTTGCTTCTTACTCTGCCCCATGTATCAATCCCATACTGTAGTAATTTTTTATTTTTATTTTTCAAAAGAGCTAACTAGTCAAACGAAGTTTCCACACGAGAAAATGACGATTTTGTTCCACTTGGACAATACGTTGAATATTTTAATTTCTGTTTGATTAGGAATTTCATCAAATTAACTTATTGTTAATTTTTTTTTTGTGGTAATCTTTATTGTTAATTTACTTATAAATTATTAACTAAATCAATAATCAAAATGTTTTGTTAGGAGACGGAACCTTCTGCTCATCCTCCTTTTCGCTTTCCACCTTACATATATATAACCCTTGACAACCAGATATTTAAAAAATTAAAATAAAATAATAAATGTGCAATATAGACAAAACTTTGACAAGAAACTTTAAAATAATGTAATGAATCAAAAGACGAAGATTTTACATAAGCAATAAGCAATAAATTATTAAATGATTATAACGTAGTTGAGAGAATTATACTAAATAATAAATAAAGTTGATAACACACACATATATATATATATATATATGGGAGAGATCATTTGACTCCAGAGTAAGATTTCTAAGTCTTACTCCTCATCCTAACCGTTGATTTCCGTCCATCCAACGGTTATAATTTAAAAAGTTATATTAATTAATTAATTATTAATTACACTATAAATGACAATCATTGATTTTCGTCCATCAACGGCTGAGACGATGAGTAAGACTTAAAAATCTTACTCTGGAGTCAAAAGAACCCTTCCCATATATATATATATATATATATGAAAAAGTCACATGACATAAGTTTTCTCTCTTACACACCCTTCGATAACTGTGTCGTCTTTTTCTTTTATTTTTTCAGGTGGTGAAGTCTACTAGTTTGTCTCTATGACATGAGATAACTAACTCCGAGATTAATAAAAATCTATATATATATATATATAAGGAAATGCCACCATTCATTTCTTGTTATATAGTGCCACCAATGAGGTCGCCGAAGCTCCTCCTCTTCGCCGCGGCGGCGCTGCTAACATGCGCCGCACACGTCATGTCCGTTACACTGTGCCCGGCGTGCGGCAACACAACGGTGCCGTTCCCGCTGAGCACAGCCGCCACGTGCGGCGACCCGTTGTACAAAGTCCGGTGCTCATCCTCCGGCACACTCATGTTCGACACGCTGAACAACTCATACACGATCGAATCCATTAACCCGAAAACCCAACGGTTGGTGATCCGACCCGCTTCGTTGATACCCGACACGTGCGTGTCCACCGATAAGGTCGACGGGGGGATACAGCTGAACAATACCCTCCCCTTCAACATCACAAGCTCCAACACCATAGTATACCTCAACTGCACCCTCACGCTTCTCATGTCCCCACTAAACTGTTCCGCCGCCAGCATCTGCAACAACTACATCAACGCCACCGCCTCCGCCGCCGCATGCCAGGCCGGTCCCCTCTGCTGCACCTACCGAACCGGCGGGTCCAGCAACTCCTACATGATTCGTGTTAGAGACTCCGGTTGCAGCGCTTACTCCAGCTTCGTTAACCTGAACCCGGGTCTCCCCGTGAACCGGTGGCCTGAACCGGGTTTGGAGATTCAGTGGCTGTCCCCGAGGGAAACCGTTTGTGGGTCCCAGGCGGATTGTGATTCTGCCACGTCGACTTGTGGGCCCGACCGATCCTCTGCGAATGGGATCAAGAGATGTTTCTGTATCAACGGGCTTGTGTGGGACCCTATTCAAGGGCTGTGCACCAAAAGTGAGTCGTACAGGATCATTTCCCTTTCCTTCTTCTTTTTTTTTTTTTTTTGAGTAAATATCGTTTTCGATCGTTACCAGAATTTAAATTCAAAGTGACTCTAGCAAATAAAGAGACTATTCGTGGTTCTTAAGAAATTTAAGGTGGACTCATTTTAGTTCTTTTGAGGGACTAATATGGGTCTTTTTTGAATTTGTAAGGGACGACAACCATTTTGATTTTTTTTAGAGACCATGGATAGCCTTTATATTTGTTAGGGACTAAAGCAGACATGGTGAAATTTGTTGAGGACAAAAATAGTATTTACTCATTTTTTTTTTAATTTAATTTTCTAATTTGTTGGGAGCGTTGACCAAATTTGGAGATTGGATTTGACTTTTTGATGCAGAAATTATTTGCCAGAACCCTGATGGTTGTGACGACTCAACCAATAGAACAGCATTAATAGCAGGTATTTCTCTTCTGAAATTTTTCTCCTTTCTATTTTAGAAAAAAGGAAAATTAATATGGGTTATGAAATTGTATGATATGAATTATGATTGAGTAATGCTTATTCATTCAAATTTTGTTAATGTGTTAAAGATAGTGATGTTTTCTCATCATTATTAAAGTCCTAGCTTTAATAATGCAGACAAATAGGCCATGTACATGATGAACAAATCCCACATACAACAAAATTTTGAGGAAAGTGGTTTATCATATGAATAATAAGTGGAACTAACGTGCAATATTCCTATTCGGGGTTTTGACTAAAAAAATGCAAATTTAAAAAAAATTCACCTATGTAGTTCGTTGACCAAACGTTTTATCGGACTAATGCAGAAAGACGCGTTTCAGGTGGTTACGTGTTTAGTTGCGCACCTGACACATTCTGACAGATCTGAACACGTCTGTATCAGGTACGTGTCTAAACACGTCTATACCAGGTGCGCGTTTCTGACTGTGACGCGACATGCATCTCTGAATATGACACATCTTGGTATTGTGCTCGTCAGAATTGTCAGAAACACGCACCTGGTACAGACGTGTTCAGACACGTACATGGTACAGATGTGTTCAGATTTGTCAGAAACGCGCATGTGTCAGGTGCTCGACTAAATGTGTAACCACCTGAAACGTGTCTTCCTGCATTAGTCCGCATTAGTCCGGTAAAACGTTTGGTCAACGAACTAAACAGGTGAATTTTTTTGAAATTTACATTTTTTTGGTCAAAAACCCTTCCTATTCTTGAAAGTCTTTGTCAATAATGAAGGTTTTACATAAATTGCAAAGTTGAAAGTTTAAAATTCTGGTTAAAGGTATCCACAAAAACGGTTTTGTAACATATAAAAAAAACCAACTAAAGATATACAATTTTATGTGAATATAGTTCTAATAAACTGCTTTTGTATTTCATCTATTGAGAAAAAAAAAATTCCCTTTTTAATATCTTCCTCGAATGAAAATTTTCTTGTTTTTTCCTATAGAACAATTTTGATGGCCATTCACCAGAATTGTAAATGCTAGTGCCTCTGGCCTCTTTCTGTGTCATGCACTATAGTTTTTAGTTGATCTTCAATCTAACATATAAACTTTGATGCTGATTATTTGCAGGTTTAACATGCGGCATTGCAGCTGCACTCATCCTTGCTACCATTGCAGTTCTGCTCTACAAACGCCACAGACGCATCAAAGAAGCACAAGAACGCCTAGCCAGAGAGCGTGAAGGGATTCTCAATGCCAGTGGTGGTGGCAAAGCTGCTAAACTTTTTAGTGGCAAAGAGATAAAGAAAGCCACAAATGACTTCTCCGGTGACCGTCTCCTCGGTGTTGGTGGCTATGGTGAAGTCTACAAAGGCATTCTTCAAGATGGCACTGTTGTGGCTGTCAAGTGTGCTAAGCTTGGAAACGCCAAAGGCACTGATCAAGTCCTCAATGAGGTTCGCATTTTATGCCAAGTTAACCACCGCAACCTTGTTGGTCTACTTGGTTGCTGTGTGGAATTGGAGCAGCCTATTTTAGTTTATGAGTTCATAGAAAATGGAACTCTTCTTGATCATTTGCAAGGTCAAATGCCTAAGGAGCGTGGCTCAGTTACCTGGAATCATCGCCTTCAAATTGCTTGTGACACAGCTGAAGGTCTTGCTTACCTTCACTTCATGGCTGTGCCTCCTATATATCATAGAGATGTCAAATCCAGCAACATTCTGCTGGATATTAAGCTTAATGCCAAGGTTTCGGATTTTGGGTTATCTAGGTTGGCTCAAACTGATATGAGTCATATCTCTACTTGTGCTCAGGGCACACTTGGGTACCTTGATCCTGAATATTACAGGAACTACCAATTGACTGATAAGAGTGATGTTTACAGTTTTGGGGTGGTGCTACTTGAGCTTTTGACAGCACAGAAGGCAATAGATTTTAATAGGGCACCAGATGATGTGAATTTGGCAGTTTATGTGCAGAGGATGGTGGAAGAAGAAAAGTTGATAGAAGTCATTGATCCAATGTTGAAGAATGGAGCTACCACTATAGAGCTAGACACAATGAAGGCATTGGCATTTCTGGCTTTGGGCTGCTTGGAGGAAAAGAGACAGAATCGACCTTCAATGAAAGAGGTATCTGCGGAGATTGAGTATATCATTACTATTGCCTCGGCAAAGGAGGTGGAGAAGTAGTTTCTTTGGTTGTTATGTTACTAATGGCAGTGTAAAGTTATCTACTTGTCTGATGGTGTTATTTGGGTTTTGTTTGTGCTTATGATTGTATTTGTTGTTGTTAGGCAGTGAGATTTGGAGTTTTAGGCCCTTGTTTTGTAAATGCAAATGTATTACCTTTACTGAATGAAAAGAAAGTTCTGCGGGAAAACACAATTTGCAAACTCAGTTTTATATCCTTGTCCTGCTAAGCTGAAATATCAGATATTCCAAGGTTTTGCAATTGCTTTAATTTCATTTATTTATCTCAACTAATGTAAATAATTATCAATGTTGGATTTCAATTGCATAACCTCAAACACTGGTGGAGCTAGGAAATTTTTTTTATGTCCGCACATTTAGTGTCCCAAATTTTGTGTGTGTGAAGAAAGTTTAAATTAACGCTTGAACCCGCTCATAATCTAATTGCTTCCATAACAAGCTGCAGGCAATAGTTTGACCAATCATTTTCCCCCTAAATCTTACCAATCCTCCAAAACAAATATGAGAATATACTACAGTACATTCATACATTATCATTCTATTTTATAGTGGTGAATAAAAAAGTCAACACTACCTATACAGAAGGCAAGCAAAATCATAGTGCAGGCCTCGTCTCTAAATATTAACTTATTTGAGAATGTCAGACCTGCAATCAATCCTCTCTTTTTATAAAAATGAAAAAGGAAACAAAGGATGAAGAGAGCATGAGAATGGATACGTGATAGGGGAGGAAAAATAAGTTTTTTCTCTAATTAATTTGCGTTGCTACGTTGTTTTAATCATTTTCGTACGTTGTTACGTTGCAAACTAATATAAGAATAAATATCATTTTTGGTCCCTAACAAAAAATTCAGTCCCCATTTTAGTCCATTATAAAAAAAAAATTAGTCACCTGGTTCTTATGAAATTCAAAGTGGACCTATTTTGGTCTTTTTGATGGACTAATGTAGGTCTTTTTTGAATTTGTGAGAGACTACGATTTTAACTAAATTGATCCACTTTAAATTTTTCAGGAACCTTGAAACTAATTTTTTTGTAAAAGACTAAAATAGGGACTATATTTTTTTTAGGGACTTAAATGAGTATTTATTCCTAATATAAATATTGAACCAAAAGACAAATAAGGATCTGCAAAAAAAAAAAAAAAACTAAAATCAGGAAGGTTATAAAAGATCGGAATTTAAATTTGCAAATTTATTTAAATGGAAGTTGGCTTGAACTTGTAAGCGCATTCACAAACTTCCATTTGAATTTTGAAATAGAAAACAACAATTTATTTTGAGGACCCCTGGGTACCAACATTACACTAATGTCACTCTCTCAAAACATAAACCCAATAAACAGAAACATTAAACCAACAATGAAGTTTAATGAAACATTTTACGTAGCTTCTTAGGCACCTAAAGACCATGAGGTGCAGGTGATGGTGGCAGAGTTGGAGCCAGTGTTTGGGGTTGGACTGTAATAACAAGCCTCATCCCAAGAAGGCAGTGAGGGTAAACACCACATAGGTACCATTTTTTTTTCCAGGAGTTGCCAATAAAATACTGTCATCTCCAGTAGTCAATGCTTCGTTTACTGAAGGAATCGTGCAGCTCTCGAATTCAGTTCTATTCATTTTGAACACGTTGTGTTGTCCAACAGTATACTTGAATACTACAAAAAAAATCGGGCATTACTATGAAGCATTCATTCTCCTCTTGCATTAATAATATAACATTAAGAATGTAGGGAACACAATCCACTTATCACCACAAAAGTTTATCACTCTTACAACCAACTTAATTATCGTTCATTTTCACAAATCTAACAGTTATAATTTATATTGAATTAATAATTAATTAATAAGTGTGACATAATAAATGTTATTAATTCCCAATAAATTATAATCATTAGATTGACAAAAATCAACAATGATTAAATTGGTTGTAAGAGTGATATACTTTTTTTATGATAAGTATATCCCTTCCCAACAATTTATACATAATCTTTTAACTTTGTAAGCATTTGTTATGAAAGTTAGAGTGGACACGGTTCGGTTTTTATGTCCATGCGAATCAATTTAGTAGTTTGGTTCGGTGAATTAAATTGATTTTATTTTTTACAAAATGATTTTAATTCAAACTGGTTTTAAGGTAAAAAGATAAAGGCTTTAATGTTTCTACAACATAGATAAGTTATCTATATTCACTTCCAAAATGACGTCATTTTTGGTTGAAAAATTTAAAAATTATAATTAGAAAGACTATTATAACCATGAAATAAATTATAATTACAAAAATACCTTGATTTTCACCTCAAAACGACATTATTTTAGACTTAATGTAAATAACTTAACTACATTGATTATAGAAAAAGTGAACCCAAAGATAAAATATTAGTAATTAAGGAAAATAAAAAGAATCGATTCGATTTTTTTGGGTTTTTGAATCAGTTCGGATAAAATAATTTGGCTCTTAATCTATTATAAAAAAGGGAAAGAATATTGTAACACCAATTAGTGTTACTACCAATCAATTTCACCGTTAGATTGATTATGTTGATCTAACGTTTATACTTATTTCCATCTTTATATGGTTATGATTCCCCATATTTAATACTTTATATTTATTTTCATCTTTGTATGGTTATAATTTTTCATATTTAATGCTTTCACATTAAATATAGGGGTAGGATATTATAACAACCAATTAGTGTTACTAACAATCAATTTCACCATTAGATCGATTATGTTGATCCAACGGTTATATTTATTTTCATCTTTGTATGGTTATGATTCCCCATATGTAATGTGAAAGCATTAAATATGGGAAAATATAATCATACAAAAAGATGGAAATAAATATAAAGTATTAAATATGGAAAATCATAACAATACAAAGATGGAAATATATCCATTGGATCAACATAATCGATCTAACAGTGATATTGATTATAAGAGCATGAAAGCCATGGAAAACAGAGAACGAAGAAGAAGAAATAATTTGCATTGTATTCCAAAATTGTCTCAACTGAATTACACATAAAAGGTGATACTCAAAATATAACCAAGAGAAAAAAACTCTAACAGAATGAGAGTGCTCATCTTGTGCTATATCCGTAAGTAGTGCAAGGTTGTTGCAACCAAAAGTATGAGCTGGCATAAAACAGAAATAAAGAAAAATACTATTAATAAGAAATAAGCATGACACCATGATGTGCTAAAACTCTCCCTCAAGATGGAGAGTGTATATTGAGCACTCCCATCTTGGAAAGAAGTGAAAAAAATAAACCAGGAGATAATGCTTTAGTCAGTATATCCGCAAGTTGCTGGGCAGATGGAACAACAAACGTTTGAAGTCGTCCTTTGATGATTTGCTCCCTCACAATGTGGCAGTCAATATCAATGTGTTTGGTGCGCTCATGAAAGACCGGATTGGCAGCGATATGGAGAGCAGCCTGATTATCACAAAAGAGATGGGCAGGTGTAGGATGTGGCACATGTAAATCTTTCAGCAACATAAACAGCCAGAGAAGTTCACAAGTAACATTGGCCATAGACCTGTATTCGGCCTCAGCAGAAGAACGAGAGACGGTACTCTGTTTCTTTGATTTCCAAGATATAAGCGAATCTCCCAAAAATATGCAATAACCAGTGACAGACCTCCTACTATCAGGGCATGTAGCCCAATCAGAATCAGAGAAGGCATTAAGTTGAACAGATGAATTGGCAGAAAATAAAAGACCTTTTCCAGCAGTGCATTTCAGGTAAGCAAGTATGCGTTGTACAGCCAACATGTGGGGAACCCGAGGTGCGGACATGTATTGGCTGAGTTTATTAACAGCAAAGGACAGATCAGGGCGTGTGATTGTCAAATAGAGCAGCTTGCCAATTATGCGTCTGTAAGAAGTAGGGTCAGAAAGGAGCTCTCCAGAATCAGAAGATAGTTTTAAGTTGGCTTCCATTGGAGTTGATTGAGGCTTGCAACCAAGGGAACCAGAATCTTGTAGAATGTTGAGAATATATTGACGTTGACTAAAAAAAATGCCACGATGAGATCTAGCCACCTCAAGTCCCAAAAAATATTTGAGGGCACCAAGATTCTTCAAACGAAACTTGTTGTTCAAAGAGTCAGTCAAAGTATGCAAAACAGCAGAATCATTAGAAGCAAGGAGTATATCATCAACATAAACCAATATAGCAACAAAATAAGATTCTGTAAACATGGTAAAAAGAGAATGATCCGAAGTAGACTGCTGGAAACCAATTGAAGTTAAGGTGCTGGACAGTTTTGAGAACCATTGTCTGGAGGATTGTTTGAGTCCATAAAGTGATTTTTGGAGTCTTTATACTGCATTGGGAGGAAGAGACTCCCCCTGTTGAGTATAACCCGAAGGCAAAGACATATACACCTCCTCAATGAGGTCACCATGCAAAAAAGCATTATTAACGTCCAATTGGATCAAATGCCAATTATAAATAGCAGCAAGAGAGAGGATAACTCGGACAGTTATAATTTTAGCAACCGGAGAGAAAGTTTCCAAGAAATCTATACCCTCCTGCTGAGAATATCCTTTAGCCACTAAGCGGGCTTTATACCTTTCAAGAGTGCCATTGGAGTTATATTTCACCCTATATACCCATTTGCAACCAATGGGCTTCTTACCATCAGGAAGAGAAACGATTTTCCAAGTGTTATTGTGCTCCAAAGCAGTGATTTCATCAGCCATAGCAGCACATCATTCAGGAAGTTGGGATGCCTCCGAATATGTGGAAGGCTCAAAATGAGAAGACAGTGCATTAACAAAAGCATGATGTGGTGGAGAAAGCTTGGTATAAGAAAGAAAATTAGAGATGGGATGGGCTGTGGATGTGCAAACATAGTCCAATAAGTGAGGAGGTGGTTTTCTGATTCGGGCAGTGAGGGGTGGGTGAGATAAGGCAGCTTCAGTGGTATGTACTGTAGTGGAAGAAGGAATAGGAGTTACCAATGGTGAAGCAGAAGCAAAAGGGAAAATAGATTCATGAAAAACAACATCCCTAGACACAACTATTCGGTTGGTGGCCAGATCAAGTAACTTATATCCTTTGAAACCAGAAGGATAACCAAGGAAAACAGCTGGAAGAGCACGAGCAGAAAATTTGTGCCGTCCACGAAGAAGGGTGGAAGGATAGCAAAGGCAACCAAAACCCTTGAGATGTGAGTAAGTGGGAACCTTGTGGGAAAGTAATTCAAAAGGAGTTTTGTTTTGCAGAAGTGGAGAGGGAGTGTGATTGATAAGATATGCAGCTGTTTGAACACAATCAGTCCAATAGGAAAGAGGGACCTGGGATTGGAAATGCAGAGCTCTAGCAACATTTAAAAGATGCTGGTGTTTTCGTTCCGCAATAGAATTCTGTTGTGGTCTTTCCACACATGAATGAAAAACTTGAATGCCTTTGGTTACAAAAAAGCAGATAAGCTAAATTCAGGGGCATTATCACAACGAATAGCTTTAATGGATTTTTTATATTGAGTAAAAATCAAAGAATGAAATTGAGGAAAGATAACAGAAAATTCATTTTTATTGTGAAGAAAACAAATCCATGTGAACCGAGATGCATCATCAACAATAGTTAGGAAATAACGAAAACCATCCACAGAAATTGGGTTAAAAGGGCCCCAAATATCACAATGCAACAAATCAAAAGTAGAAGAGGAAAGTTGAGGATTCAAAATAAAAGGCAATCTCTTCTGTTTTGCTAGTGGACAGATATTACAATGGAAGGAGGAACATGCAGTATCATTAAAAGATAAAGTATTCTTTAAACGATGCAAAATAGGAAAAGAGAGATGGCCTAGCCTAGAATGCCATAAACTAAAAGAATGCATCGAAACATTTAAGCAGAGGGATGGGGAAACATGATAACTGGGAAAAAGAGATGTAGCATCCAAAACATAGAGGTCACCGAGTCTGTTAGCAATCCCAATCGTCTTCTGAGAGACGCGGTCCTGAAGAGAATAATGAGAAGCAAAAATATGAGCAGTGATGGAAGAATCACGCGTGAGAGCACTAACAGAAAGAAGATTGAAAGAAAACGACTCAACAAGCAAAACATCTTGAAGAATCAGTGAAGAAGAGAGAGTAATTGAACCCTTAGAATTAATTGAAATACATGAACCAGTGGGTAAAGATACGATTGAATTAAAAGGGGAAAGAGGAGAAGTAAATGAAAGAGGGGAGAAAGCAACATGATGTGTTGCCCCCGTATCAATAACCCACGAAGAAGAAGGTGGGGAAGAGGAATACTTACCACTGAAGCTGGCAATGGTGGGAGAAGCGGAGTCCGTCGGTGGTGAAGAAGAGTATGAAGGTGAGGACGGTGATGTAGGGTTCGAATGCAGGAGGGTTAAAAGTTGAGTGTACTGAGAATGGGTCAATTGGGGAAATGAAGAATTAGGGTCATTGGGCCTGGGTGAGGGACCGGTAAATGCCAAATTGGTTTGGGCCGAAACAGGTGAAGGTGGTTTAGTGAATCTGGGCTTATAGCCCGGTGGAAACCCATGGATTTTAAAACATTTTTCCTTGGTATGACCAGAAACATTGCAGTGTGTACAAAATGGGCGGTTGCGGCGAGGAGCGGAGACGGTGGCTGCCATGAGATGAGTCCCTATTGGAGCAGCACCAAGAACACCAGGAGTAGTAATAGCATTCATCAAAGGAGTCTCAGGATGGGTAGGCATTGTGGTAGAGATTTGCCTCTGTCTTTCTTCTTGCAAAATCAATGAGAAAACCTTGGATAAATTGGGTAAAGGCTCCATCAGTAAAACTTGAGCACGGATGGAAGAAAAAGATTCATTAAGCCCCATGAGAAACTGGAGTGCTTGATCCTGTTGCACAGAAGTTGAAAGGGAGCGAAGACCTCCACAAGTACAGGGATGGGTGGGTAGGTAATCGTGAAGCTCATCCCAAAGAATTTTAAGCTTCGTATAGTAACCATTAACATCAAGAGCACCTTGATGAAGAGAAGATATCTGTTGTTTCAACTGAAATATGCGAGGTCCATTTGCCTGATGAAAACGGGCATGGAGATCAGCCCAAAGATCATAAGCTGTGGAGAAATACATCAGGCTGTCCGCAATATCCTTCGAGACAGAATTAAGAATCCATGAAGTGACCATGGAGTTGCATCGAGTCCAAGAAGAAAAAAGAAGATCATTAGCAGTAGGTTGAAGAAGAGAACCATCAACAAATGACAATTTGTTCTTAGCCGTTAAGGCAAGAAACATGGATCGGCGCCAAGAATTATAATTAGGTCCAAGCAGAGAATGAGGAACGAGAATGATGCCTGGATGATCGGCATTTGTAAGGTGGTAGGGACTAGAAACATCCTCCATGATAGGAGAAAGATGAACAACAGAAGAAGAAGCAGAGCTAGCAGCGGGTGGAGGACGATTAGTGTTACCACGCGCCATGAAAGAAGAGAAAACTAAAAAATATCATCTGATACCATATTGATTATCAGAGCATGAAAGCTGGAAAACAGAGAACGAAGAAGAAGAAATAATTTGCATTGTATTCCAAAATTGTCTCAACTGAATTACACATAAGAGGTTATACTCAAAATATAACCAAGAGAAAAAAACTCTAACAGAATGAGAGTGCTCATCTTGTGCTATATCCGTAAGTAGTGCAAGGTTGTTGCAACCAAAAGTATGAGCTGGCATAAAACAGAAATAAAGAAAAATACTATTAATAAGAAATAAGCATGACACCATGATGTGCTAAAAGGTGAAATTAATTGATAGTAACATGGGTTTATTTTTTCTGCAGTCAATGTAAATAAGTTATTCACATTGAGCCCAAAACGACGTTATTTTGGCGTGAAAATCAAAATGTTTTTGTAATTATAATTTTTTTCATGGTTATAATAGTCTTTCCTATTATAATTTTTTAATTTTTTAACCCAAAACGAAGTCATTTTAGGAGTGAATGTAGATAACTTATCTACATTCACTGTTGAAATATTAAAGCCTAATAACATTGATAGTAACACTAATTGGTTGTTACCATATCTTTCCCTTAGCATAAACAAACTATATATAATTGGATGAAGTGAGCTTACCAAGATTGTTGCCAACCATGAAGGTCTTGTTTGCAGCCCAAGTATTGTAATTATACTCTAAATTCCATCCATGATCATCCCCAACTACAAATTCCTTGGACATAGCAATGGATGGGAGGAATATGGTGGCAATGACCACAAGCATGCTAAGTGGTGAAAGAGCCATACAAGAAAAATTTAGTTTCTTTGTTATGACTAAGGGTTAAATGTAGGGCAATCTTAACTTGTTAGTGATGTGGCAATGTTTATGTATGAACATATTTATAGAGCCTGGAAGCGAGGAAGAGAGATTCTATATACTATACTTATTATGTTGGAGACTGCAATACGGACGGTGATGGACGGCATGCCGTAAAGAATAACTTGATTACGAAAGTGTCATGTGTGAGAGACTAAACAACGTCGAGAGTAGGGATGTGCATGGATCGAACCGAACCGAATTGGTTCAAATGGTTCGGTTCGAAAGTGGTTCGGTTCAGAACCGGTTCGGGTTAATCCTCTTTTGAAATGAAAAAAAATCAAAAAATTAAAAAATAAAATTATAAAAATTAATTTGGTTCGTTTTGAAAATGGTTCGGTTCGGTTCTTAAATCGGTTATAAAAACCGGTTCGGTTCTTAAACCGATTCTAAAAATCGGTTTAGTTCATGAACTAATTCTTTAAAAACCGATCGATTCATGAACTGGTTTTTAAAAATTGATTATTTTATGGGGCGGTTTGGTTCGGTTCATGGTTTAGTCTAATTTTTTGGTTATTTTGTATAGTCGAGAGTTTCCACTTTCAATACTTGGCTGGGGGATTGTTTCAGTTTCAATTTGTGTTGTTAAAGTAAGAACATAAGTTACTATATTTTACCTCACCTTTCAATATCTTTATTTTAATTCATAGGACTTTTCGCCCAATGTCTGTATAAATAATATTTGTCTTTTTTTTTTAAACTGATCCTAATTATTTTTTTGAGGAGAATCAGAATCTTCTGGTGTCTCCACGGGTTCGACTTTTTGAGCTGCCTATGGGAGTAATCCAGAGTTCGGGTGCGAGTCCAAGGATTACGGTACTTATGTTCCTCCCCATATAGTGTTGGTGGGATTCGAACCGAGGTTCTCTCCCACCACTCAGTCCCCATGCTACCAACTAGCCACCACAGGATAAATAATATTTGTCTTTCGGTCTTTGGTGAATGGGGAATATGGTTGTCGTCGTCGTTGTTGTTTTTTGTTTATATTTTATTTTTTATTGATGCATATATACTAAAACATGACATGTTGGAATCTATATTGATTTGTTTATGAACGATTGAAATTAACTCACATGATATGTGGAAATCCACATTGATTTGTTTATGGATAATTAAAATTGACTCATATAATATGGTCATATTAAATCATACATGAGATAATTCAATTTATAATAATAAGCAATTAACTACATAAATAAATAAATAATCAACTAAGCAAGTAATTGATGTTGAAAATGATTTTTGTGGGACTGATTTTGTCAAAGGGTCAAAAACTTTTTATTGGAATTTATTCCATTATTAAAATGTACTTGTATACAGGCTACCAAATTTATTTATTTTTTACTTATATACACATGTGTTCCATATATGCATAGAATTATTTAATTAATTATATAATTTTTTTAAACTCTTATGTTACTTTACATAAGTTAAAAAGCAAATTTAATTAATAATTAAAAATATTTTAATGAGGAAGTTGACGGACTATCAGTAATGTGCATTAATTTAAGGCACGTCCATGTCCTTGACACCTAATCATTTGCTAAATACAACATGATTTAAAATATTTAGATTAGAAAAACTTAGGAGAAGTAACATTAATTAATTTATAACATAGCAATTGGAGTGTCAACTTTTTGCCAGAAGAGAAGGTTGCTACTTGCTCTTGCTCGTACTGTACTAAATTCATTGCTGGCACTTGCGCTAAGTTATTCAAATTAAGTGATTCATTATGAAGATTTAGAATTTTTCTTCATTGGAAGAAAATGCATATGAATTGGACTCATCAATGTGCTGCGAAACCAACCAGTTTTCTGACAGCTTAACTACGCCACGTGAAAATTGCGATTCACACATGTGGCTAGAAATGACAATGACTAGGCTCCAATTTAATTCTACCCAAAATCACCCGGTTAATTATGTTTTAAATGGCTCAAATAATAAGAGTAATATGAACTAAATTTGAGATTAACAGAATCTTCAGTGGTGCTTGAAATTTGTATTAACACTACGTTCCTATTTTATTTTTTCGTAATATATAGTTAAAGCATATAAAAGTGTTTTAAAATTGAATAGAAGAAGAATAAAAAATTATTGTTTATAATAGTTGCTTTAACAGCTAGGATTAAATAACGACAATTAAAAAAATTTGATTTCAAATTTATTATTATTTTTAGTGATTCTTTATTTGTAGTCCTATAAATACGATTATAAAAATAATAAATGAAATTAACATGTGGTGCCGTAACTTTTAAATGGATATTTTTTTTATTTTTTTTGGCAAAACACTTCTCCTTTATAGTAGAAGTGATATCTCATGCGACTGAAACATAATTTATGGGTCCCGCCAGTTTTAAAAAATATATAAAAAAGAAAAGGTTTAGCACAGAATTCGATGTTAGTGTAGGAATGATTTCTATTCTCTTGTTAAAGGAGAAGTTTAAATCCTTTTTTTTTTCCCTTAAACGTTTGACACCAAACCGACTCAAATCGAAGGTATATTAGACCAGTATTTATTATTTCTATTTTAAATTATAACTATATTATGTAGTTACATTTGACATATTATTAAATATTATGTCATATTGAAAGTATTTTGGAATTAGCTCACCTAGTTAACTTTTTGTTTATATTAACTATATGAGTTGCCTTCAAATTTATGAATGTCTTAAAATGGAGAGGTTAATATTGATTCACTCTAAACATAATGTACTAAAAAAGTTATTTCCTGAACTCTTAGCTCAACCGGAGAATTGGAATGTCCAGGAATTTGCATTGTTTAGATAGTTCGATTCTTAAGTAATACAAATTTTTGAAATTCTTTAAGAGTAAGTGAAAAAAGGTTCATTCTTAGTAGATGATTAGCTTTATCTTTTCTCCGGTGGTATAATTTAATGTATACGTTGTTCTAACGAGAAAATAGTCTTCCGAATCATAAAAAAAAGGCTATTTCGTGATTTTTTTTTTACCAATTATTATATCCTTTCTTTAAAACCATTATCATTCTATGTACCATGATTAATTTGAATAGTAAGAGAATAATTCTATGTCCTTCTTCTAACAAATATTTCACATATATTTTTTTTCTTAATTTTTATTTAAATAATGTTATACTTTATCACAACTATGCGGCGGAATAAAATCTATGCTGCCGAATAACCAGATTTATGACTTGCTATTTTGTCAAAGGAAAAAGTCAAAAGTCAATGCTTAGCTTTATCAATTACATGAACCTCTTGATATCTTTGGCTGCAATTTAAAGAAAACAGAAAAGAAACTTAGCTGAACACCATTTATTTTTTCACAAAGCCTTGGTTTTCTAATTCTAAACCCAAGGAGATTCAGTTTCCATACATTAAACCCATTAATAATAAGGAAAAAATTATTCTTATGCTATATGTAATAATTTTTTCTTCTATATACCTTTCAATAAATGTGTTATTTTTTCTTTTTTATTTTTTTATTTTTCAGGTGATGGAATTTATAAATTTGTCTTTATAACATGAGATAATTTATCTCCTTTAATATGAGATTAATAAAACTCTAACAATAAACGCATGAAGTTACTCATACTTAGACAAGATTTCTATGTTATATAATCAAAATAATAAAAGAAAAGTTTATAATTTAATTTAAGGCTTTAATATTTCTACGGTGAATATAGATAAGTTATCTACATTTGCTCTTAAAACGATGTCGTTTTGGGTTGAAAAATTAAAAAATTATAATAAAAAAGACTATTATAATACTGAAATAAATTATAATTATAAAAATACCATAATTTCTACCCTAAAACGATGTTATTTTTGATTCAATGTAGATAAATTATTTACAATGACGGTAAAAAAATGAACCCTTAATTTAATTAGCAATAAAAAAACAACTTAAAACAAAATGAAAACAGATTTTGCATTTGGCTAAACAAGAAAAAAGAATTTACCAAAAAAGAAAGGAAAGAAGAATAAATATGTGTTCGATTCCCGCTGAATGCATTCTTGGGGAGGGGGCTGAACCTTTAGTCATCACTGTTCTCCCGCACTCCGGATTAGTCCCATAGCCGGCTCAAAGAGTCGAAGCTCGTGGGATACCGGAGGGAGCCAACTCGTCTCAAAGAGATAATTGGGGTTGGGTAACTCAAAAAAAAAAAAAAAAAAAAGAGAGAATAGGCTGGTTGGACCAAAAACCTACTATTACGGTCGAGAAATAATGTTAACATGTGGTGGTTTCTTCTTAAGCCTCTTTTCCTAATTTAAGAATTCCCTTTATCTTAGAAGTACAACACCATAATTAAGAAATAAAAGGGAAGATTGAAGGAAGAAAATGAAATAATGAAATATCAACTTAGCGTAAAACAAAAACTCGTTTGGAAAAGTAAAGTAGCCACCCCACAACAGAACGCGAAGTTGGCAAAACTGCAAAAGCTATACTCACCGACGCTGCACCAACAAACAAGGCCTTAGGTTCCTTACGGTACTAAAAAGGTAATTCAATTAATTTAATTAATTAATTAATTAATTCTAATAATAGTTAAATCAATTAAGAACAAAGTATGCGAAGTTGAAGTTATGTTTGGGTGGCGCGCATGTATATAAGGAAGATGACGAGCGGTGACCAACGCCATCGTAACAGCTCGCAAACCGAACCGTTCCGTTGGGTTGTTTCTTCCGGAACCCACCCTGACTCGCCGTGTTGACTCGCTCGAGTTTGGGGGTTTCTGATTCGCCAACGAACGGATCTGAATTTTGTATAAGGTGATTATTCTGTCTTCATTTTCGGTTGAAGTTAGGGTCATTGTGTTGAGGTGAATGAATCTTACAATGTACATTGCATTTGTTCTGGTTCTGAATTATTCGGTTCCTGTTTGAATTCGTGCTTATTGTTTCCGAGAATTCCCGTGAATTTTTGAATTTGGTCACAAGGTGTTTGTGATGTGCTTGAATCTCATTTTGTTAATTAAATAGTGGGAACGAAAATTGTGTACTATTCAGATCTGGTGCTGGTGTTGTTGTTTCCTTTCTGCGTTTGTGTGTTTGATTGCTTTATCTATTCAGTAATTTCGTTTCCATTTTCGTGGATTTGGTGCCTTTGCTTCAAATTCACGCTTTTGGTGTATGTGCGGTGAAAAATATTTAAAAAGAAAAAATGATACTGAAATTTCTGACGCATTGTATGAGATATGAGGTAGTTTGTAAGTTTATGATAAGCAATGCATAACTGGGCTGGCCTTGTTGAACTTGGGCCCAATGTATCTAGGAGATCCATATAGTGCATGTTTATTTGTAAAAGCTAGCTTTTGTAGCTGTCTGTGTTGGTTTGCGTTATATACTGAGTAGTTTCATTTCCATTTTCATGGGTTTGGTGCCTTTGCTTCAATTCAAGCACTTAGAGTATATGGGGTGAAAATTATTTAAAAAAGAAAATACTATTGAAATGTCTAATGCAGTGTATGAGACTAGAGGTAGCATGTAAGTTATAAATTGTTCTCATAAGCAATGCATAACTGGGCTGACCTTATTGCGCTTGAGCCCAATGGACCTAGGAGATCCGTATAGTGCATGTTTATTTGTAAAAGGTAGCTTCAGCTAGATAAAGGACCAAAAATAAGCTTCAGCTAGATAAATATTTCTCCCTTGTATGTTTTCCCGGCTTTTTGACCCTTATGCCCCTTAATTAATAATTAATTACCAAATTGCCCTTCATTCAAAACTATTTCGAAAATCTACCCTCCCCAACAAACATAACACCAATCTGCCCCTGTTTGACCGTTGACCACGAAGCCTACCCGGGTAAATTTTGAAACTTTTTATCTACCCGAGTATGTAGGGGTGTACCCGGGTAGAGTTCTTGAATCTGGGAAAATGTTTGAATTATTTACCCGGGTAAGGAGCAGTGTACCCGGGTAAATCGCGTCCAGAAACCCCAATATGTATGGGTTTCGGCCATTGTTGCGAGGTATAGGGTTTTTGAAACACCAAATCTTTCTCTCTTACCCTCTCTAATCCGAAACATCACACATATTTCATCTCATCATTTCAGAAAGCTGAATCTTGGTGGGACATTGAGATTACATTGAGAAAACACATACCCGGGTAACTCATAATGATATACCCGAGTACATCCTACCCGGGTAGACCAGTTCGTGGTACCCGAGTAGACCAGTTGCAGATGCTGTTGCAGATGCTGTTTTGGCAATTTTTTTTGCATTTTGGTAATTGTTGTGCAATACCTACATACGGTATGACTTGGGGGTGGATTGATTTCGTAGAAATAGGATGCAGTAATCAAGATGTGCGCCAATGAAAGTTGAACATGAATATTAAAGTACTTTGGGTTGAATTGATTTCCAAATTAATTATGACAATATTAATGCAAGGTCCCATACTAATGCATAGAACCAACAAGTCTGAACGTGCGCAAAACGAAAATTTCATTCATTCAAATTTTGAACATCCAGTACAAAAACATCCATGCAATGTAGGTAAAGTTCCTAAATGTACCAAAATGACTACATTACATCAAACTAAATCAATGATATGAAACCCTATGGACACACTAATCCGATGGCGTGTCCTCCCCATTCTCTTCATCCGATTGTGTGTCATCCCCATTGTCATCATCCTCCTCCTCCTCCTCCTGAGTATGGGCACCCTCGCCAATTAAACCCTCCAAGCGTGAAACCCTTGTGTCCATCTGGTTTCGCCACTTGCTCGTGCTCTGTCTATATCCTCTAAAGTCAGTAGTCAGATCATATATGGATGCCATGACATGATCAAGTGTCCATCCACCCTCAGGAGGAGCTGGTGGTCGCCGACTGCGGGTGGGACGTGTCGGTCTGACATCAACCTCAGCAACGCCATCATCATCGTCATCATCATCAAGGCCTACATCATAAACCATGAAAAACAAACTTCAATACCACATTAAAAATTAAACAACACAAAATTGCATAAACTCATAAAGACCAACACATCACCTGCAGGTGCATCCTCCATCTCAGCATCGTGGTGGAATGGGATCTCAAGGTGATTCTGGTGCCTTCTTCCACGTCCAGATACCCGCTCTGTTCGGTAGGATCCCACACTGCTTCAGGAGCCTCTCACCAAATATAGCATTCCAGCCTCTGGCGGTCTTCAAGGTCTCTGTTGCCATAGGCACTCCAAATCTATGCAGAATCTTCTGCACCAGAAATGCAAAAGGCAATTCAGCCTTCTTTGACTTGGCTGCCTTCCACATCAGTATGCATATGTAATGCCTCCAGTTCACCTGCTGACTGTGAAGGAGGGCCCACAGGATGACAAAGTCCCCTTCCAGCACCTTTGAGTGATTATGCGGGCGCTGGAAAATAATATGTGTCACCACATAATGAAGAATGCGAGCAGAAACTGACAAGTTGCTAACAGGATAATGAGCAAAATGACCGGGCTCAGCGTCTGCCCTCCTAGTCTCTGTAACAATGGTCTCCCGGTTATAATCACCAAATATATGATGGCTGTCTCCATCATATAGTGCTGCTCCTGTGACACCATCAAAATCGAACCCCAGTAGCTTCGTCCAGATAGGAGCAGTCATGATGATATCAATCCCGCAGACACGGGAAGTCAGCTCGCCTTGCGAGTAGCCAAGGTTCTGGTAGAAGGCTCTTACCATAACCTCCGAGTATGGGCACCGCATCTCCGCCAGGTGAAGTAAATGTGTCTGCTCAAGAAGCGGCACAATGTCAAAACGCTCTAGGTTGAAGAATGCCGAATCCAGTGATTTCGGTTCGCAGATCTTCCGGGTCATGAAAAACTTCACGAACTTCTCGTGTGAAGGTATGTCATCCTCAAACAAATATCCGAACGTCAAGTCCGGAGCCTGACTCGAAGCAGCCTGGGGCTGAGAGGATGACGACCCATCGTGACGACTCTTGGTTCTTCTCTCGGAATGGGTCACTGGCAGCTTTGAAACGCGTCGAGAGGTCATTGTGTCACACTATTAAACTGAAAAAATAACCAAAATCAGAAATTAGATACATGTTAGGGTTAGGGTTAGGGTTAGGGTTAGATTCAGGGTTAGGGTTAGGGTAAGCGTATGACATACAAATTGATAAAATAATTCGGACAGAATCAAATGATATAAACGAAAATACAATGAATCAGAACAGAAATCATAACATAATTGAAAAAACTGAAAATAAAATGCACCTTTGATCGATTTCAATCGGTAGAAGGCAGAGAGGTTGCAAGGTCCGCGAATGATGATCAGAAACAAGACGAATTGGTGCAAGATTATGCCTGAAATCGCTCAAGAAGACACTCCTCCAGCAGCTCTACTCGGGTACCCCTTTTGTGGGTTTTCGAAATGGGGTTGCTGGGGTATTTTAAAACCCTACCGTCGATGTTTACCCGAGTACACTACTACTTACCCGGGTAAATAATTCAAACATTTTCCCAGATTCAAGAACTCTACCCGGGTACACCCCTACATACTCGGGTAGATAAAAAGTTTCAAAATTTACCCGGGTAGGTAATGGTGTACCCGGGTAGGCTTCGTGGTCAACGGTCAAACAGGGGCAGATTGGTGTTATGTTTGTTGGGGAGGGTAAATTTTCGAAATAGTTTTGAATGAAGGGCAATTTGGTAATTAGTTATTAATTAAGGGTTAGAAGGGTCAAAAAGCCATGTTTTCCCATATATGCTCTTTTTGAGAAATTTATTCCTGAAAACAGAATAAAGAAGAAGCTTTTTTTTCCCCCTCTTCCTGAAAACAATATAAAGAAGCCTTTTTCACCATGGTGATGTCAGTAGACTCAACTCTACCTGTTCTACTTCTATCCAGTACATGTGATCTGACCTGACTCAATCTTTTGTTATATATATTTAAGACTAATTTTGTAAATTTTATTTTTTCTAATTCAAAGTTTGTTGACAGAGTAGGCAATGTAGCAAAAGGTGACTGTTTGGAATTAGTGAATTACTGTTCTTTTACATATTTCTTTCCCTAGTAACCAAACCTAATGTCCCTATATGTAACGTATTTGGTTCTCTATTGCGGAATCAATGCAATGCACTCTAGTTTGAAGGCTTCTCAAGCGGAGATTTTGTTACTATGAAAGCTATATAGAAAATCACCATACATTGAAAGAAGGATATAGCCTCAGACATGTCAGCAGAACACCAAAATGTTTACCTTGTACCATGATTCCTGTTAAGATACGATACCATTTATGGATCAACCTTCTGCGGGATTAAACCGTTTTTGTCGTTCTCATTAAAGTTAGTGCCTGTGTATAGCTGGATTTTGTCTTTGTTTTCATATCATACTAAACCTTACGCTTCAAATTTACTTTATTCCTGAAAACAATATAAAGAAGAAACCTTTTTCACCATGGTGATGTCTGTAGACTCAACTCTACTTGTCTACTTCTATCCAGTGCATGTGATCTGACCTGTTATATATATTTAAGACTAATTTCCTGAATTTTTATTGTTTCTAATTCAAAGTTTGTTGACAGAGTAGGCAATGTAGCAAAAGGTGACTGTTTGGTATTAGTGAATTAATGTTCTTTTACATATTTCTTTCCTTAGTAGCCAAACATAATGTCCCTATAGCATATTTGGTTCTCTAATGCGGAATCAATGCAATGCACTTTATTTTGAAGGCTTCTCAAGTGGAGATTTTTTTTTTTTTTTTGTAATACAAGTGGAGATTTTGTTACTATGAAAGATAGAGAAAATCTCCATACATTGAAAGAAGGAAATAGCCTCAGACTTGTCAGCAGAACACCAAAATTTTTACATTGTACCATGATTCCTCTTAAGATATGACATAATTTATGGATCAACCTTCTGCGGGATTAAACCGTTTTTGTCATTCTCATTAAAATTTAGTGCCTGTGTATAGCTGGATTTTGTCTTTGTTTTCATATCCAACTAAATCTTGTGCTTCAATTTTACTTTCCTTCTAGATCGATGTTCTTGTAATGACACATAATTTGATCTTTTTGTTGCTTCTTTTGGACTAGTGTTAATTTTTAGGGGTCTTGTGTCTTAAGCTTCTTTGACAGACTGTTTTTTCTTTTCTTTTCTTTTTATTTCAGTTATCATCTTTAGCTGCATCGTGTCACGCTCCTCAGAACACCCGTCAGCTCAGGTGCAAATTCTTTGCCAGTTGTTTTATTTTTTCAAATGTCATGAAGAGTTCCGTGCAAGTTATTTCTTTCCTGGCATGTATATTTATAGGACGGGGTGGAATTTTATTTTCTCATATTTGGAATTGTGTTCTCTGTTGGCTTGATCTGCTTCTAAATTTATAGTTTACTGGAAAAGCAAAGGGCCATATCACAATGAAGGCGCTGATCTTGGTTGGAGGGTTTGGAACAAGGCTGAGGCCTTTGACACTCAGTGTTCCTAAGCCTCTTGTTGATTTTGCTAACAAGCCCATGATTTTGCATCAGGTAAAGCTTTTTGAAGCCTCTTTTCTAGAAGTCTTACATCTGTTACGTTACATGAGTAAATTAGGGATAGGATTTGTTTTTGAATAGCCTGTGTGTTATATTTTCTTCTAGATATCATAGATCAGTCAAAGTTTTGGGGAAATGCTACATGCCGGAGTTTTTTTGCCAGAATTTTGACAGAATTAGTTGGAATGTTTATTGACTCTTAAGATTGATGAGTTGTTTGTACCATTTTACCTTATCCAACGACTACCCTTAAATCTAGCTGAATTTTGTCAAAATTCTGGCTAATTTTTTTCTGGTTGTGTAACACTGTTCTCTAGATATATGACCAGAAAAAGCAACTTCTTTTGTTATTTGAATCAGAATCCTGGTGCTAAGAATGGTTCCAAAACTTGACAAAATAATGGATTTATATAGTTCTTCCATTTTAGTATGTTAAAGTACAGATTCTCTAAATTTGAGTTAATTTAGATTGCTTTCATTAGCCGTTTCTCCCACCATTAATCTGTTTTTGGTGGATAAGGTGTGGGTTTTGTCAGTGTTTCTTGATTGTATCGTACTTGCTTGCTTGAGAAGGGATTTTGAAATTCATTTAATATGGACTGCCTCTTCTGCTTGCTTTGTATTTTGTTCCCATCACCATCCTATAACTGTTTGTAAGTATGTATGGGTGCATGACTTGAATATGTATTTGTGTCCTTTGCGTATATTTGTCTTAATATGGCTTAATAAACCATCCTACCGAGTAACCTTTTTATTATACTTGTTTTACAGATAGAGGCTCTTAAGGCCACTGGAGTTAGTGAAGTGGTGCTGGCTATCAATTACCAACCAGAGGTAAGGATTGTGCCTCTCCTTACCACACGAAGTAGTCAATGCTTAAAGATATTTATGTGGATAAAGTTTCTTTATTTTGACTTCCTTAAAACTTCCTCTTGCAGGTGATGTTGAATTTCTTGAAGGATTTTGAAGCAAAGCTCGGCATCAAAATCACTTGTTCTCAAGAAACTGAACCACTGGGGACTGCAGGTCCCTTGGCTCTTGCCAGGGATAAGCTGATAGATGACTCTGGAGAGCCATTTTTTGTTCTCAACAGTGATGTTATCAGTGAGTACCCGCTTAAAGAAATGATTGAATTCCACAAAGCCCATGGAGGGGAGGCTTCCATAATGGTGACAAAGGTAACAAAATTGGAAAAAAAAAACACGAATGAAAGTTTATTGCTAATTAGAACATTCTATATCTTTTTTCATCTACTTGTGTAGGTTGATGAGCCATCAAAATATGGTGTGGTTGTGATGGAGGAGACCACCGGGCAGGTTGAGAAATTTGTAGAAAAACCCAAGTTGTTTGTTGGTAACAAAATCAATGCTGGAATCTACCTATTGAACCCCTCAGTTTTGGATCGAATTGAACTGAGGCCCACTTCCATCGAGAAAGAGGTGTTTCCAAATATTGCAGCTGAGAAAAAGCTCTATGCAATGGTCCTGCCAGGATTCTGGATGGATATTGGACAACCAAGGGATTATATTTCTGGCCTGACACTCTACCTGGACTCACTGAGGAAAAAGACTCCTTCTATGTTGGCCAGTGGCCCTCACATTGTGGGGAATGTCCTTGTGCACGAGACTGCCAAAATTGGCGAGGGATGTCTCATTGGACCTGATGTTGCAATCGGTCCTGGCTGTATTGTTGAGTCAGGGGTCAGGCTTTCACGCTGCACAGTGATGCGAGGAGTTCGGATTAAAAGTCATTCTTGCATATCAAGCAGCATCATCGGGTGGCATTCCACTGTTGGGCAATGGGCTCGTGTGGAGAATATGACTATCCTTGGAGAAGATGTACATGTATGTGATGAAGTTTACAGCAACGGTGGTGTGGTTTTGCCCCACAAGGAGATCAAATCAAGCATTCTGAAGCCAGAGATAGTCATGTGAGGTTAATGTCTTCTAAATTCTTAGCATGTGATTAGGAAGTAGTAAGTTCTTGAGTCTGAAATATGAGTGCTGCCATAATTTACTATGTTGAAAGGTCAGTTCTTTTGTAAAGGGCTTAAGTTTGGTCTTCTGTTCCCAAGTTGTGTAATTTTCTATGTTATGTATAAAATTAATTATGAAGTTGTTTCTATCTCTAATTATTTGAGATATATTTTGCTAATAACTAGATAATTAGTGGCCCATTGTCGCCAAACGGAAAGACTATTGGACTGGTAAATATTATAGGGCCGAACGAGTGTGCTTGTCTGTTTTGTTCTTAGCTTTTTTATATCTCGGGTAGACCAACTGTGATGAGAGGGCTATTAGTTTTTTTTTTTTTTTGAAAAAATAAATCAATTCTTTAGTGATTGTGCATTCTAAAGAAAACTTCTAACTAATTTCGAAAAGAAAACAGAATGTCCATCTACAAAACTTTAACAAATTAAGTCCATTATGTACGGAATTTTCGAGTATCAAGTGTCCATTTGCAGTAACGAGAGAAAATTTGAATATTGTTGCATCATCCCGTTTTATTTCACAAATATTTATTCGTAATTGGATCTTCCATTATCACTTGAAATTTAAAAACAAGAAGAACCTTTTGTAACACGAGCATTGGCTTTATTTTGTCTACATGTAAAAAGTTTCTAAACTCTGGCTTTAACACAGTTTTTCTGAGATCAATCAGTCATTTGATGATAGTAAGAAATACCAACTACTTCACATGGTTCCTTTACAGCCTAAGATGAAAGATTTTTAACTACAGCCTGGTAAAAAGAGCCAAAATACAGTATTGATTGCGCTTCCAGGGAATCTTCTTTGTTTACCGATATCAGAATTCAGAAATGTCAACCAAGATAACTATATAGCAGTATGATTGTCCAATAGAAAAACAACCAAACAAGATCATAGAGACATAAGCTTGTCATTCATGCTATCTTGTGAAGGACAAAGTTCAATTTACAGCCACGTTTGTGATCTCAAGAGGGAGAGCTAGCTACCTTCTCTGCAATCAATTGTATTTCTTTCACCCTATCCTGAACTAACTTCAGCAGTTGTTCTTCTTGGTTTGTCTGGTTGTCATCCATTTGCACAGTACTAGCTTCGTTAGCTCCTGATCTGAACATGACAAATGAAGACTCCTCCTGTTGAACATCACTTGGAACTTCAATAAGTTGCTTCCCGGAAGGACCAGAATCTTTCCCAAAGATATCATACTTCACACGATTGGAAATAATGCTCAAAAAGTTATCCATGTGCTTGTCAACAGGATTAATGCCAAGGTATATCAAAACCTCCCAACACTGGAGAAACTGCTTCTTGTTAATTTTCAGACTTTCCCTGACATCCTCAATAGCACAGGGAGTCGGCATTAGACGATGATGAGTTTTCTTTGACAGCTTTCCTTGTTTTAGAAGTGAAACAGCAACCTTAACTAAATTTTGGATTGGGTCAAAACGAAGCAGGCGAAGTACGTCAACACATGTGCGGACATGTTGAAAGTGATCTAACGGCTCTTCTACTGTCAAGTCAAAAACATTTTCAGATACGGCAACATCATTTAGCACCTCCAGAAGGAACCGACCATACCCTTTGTGCTCGTAAGGAGGCAATACCAATATCTGCCATGTCATCAACAGACGGCTCATAAAAAAATGACAAAAAGAAGAACTTCAGAATATTATGAAGAGCATTTTTAAAGGTTAACATTGGTTTTGAGGGTCTAGCAGCTATTCCCGAATGTCAAGAATATGACAAACCTGACTCAGTCGCAATCGAGAACCATCAGGATAGTGGTAAAATCGATAGACAGCAGTAAAACCAATCAACCTGCATTGCATCTCTCCTTGCAGATCAGTTTCCTTCTGAATCACAAGATACAACTCCCAACTCGGATCAGTAACATCAATAGGACTGCTACCTATATGACAAACAGAGAAAGTAAAAAACTACATTCTAAAGATTTAATTAAAGTTTCATGTAAAATAAGAGTTTACATTATACAATACTATGAAAAACTAAAACAGGTAAAAATTACCATCAACAAGAAGAAGGACAAGGGGTATTAGACGACTGTAAAGGTGCCCAGTAGTCATGTTTCCTACCACCATACGAACAGCCTGTTCTAGGAGTTAGACATTAATATAATATTCCATTCTGAAAAATGCCACTAAAATATGCATATGCAGACTTAAGCAACTTAATTTTTACCATCTATAATAAAATATATTGAGCCTAAACGTAAATACAACCTCAATGTCAGAAGTAGTTGAATCAGCATGCCTATTACAATCACCAATAATCCCATTGAAAGCTTTGTGCTTCAAAACCTCCCCATTTGAGATCGATGTTCTGTAAACCAATTAAAGTTCGCATCCACAGTATTACTTTTCAAAAATAAAAAATTTCAATTAATATATTAAAATAAAAGAAACAGTATAAGTACAAAATGAGGCTTTGTTTAGAGTACAAACTACAAAGAGTAATCAACATACAATACCTAACAAAACCATTATCCGAAATAAATGTTTGAAGGAAAGCATCTTTGCTCTCAACAAGAGTATCAGCAAAAATTCTCTGTATAAAATAACAAACTAAGTTTTATGAGTCATGGGTAAAAGGTATAAAATAATGGTCTCACAAAGGATGTTGATGCCAACCTGAAGAGCAGATTTCAGATCTGTGACCCCTTTGCCTTTCTAAGAGCAATGAAACAGCATGGTTATGGAAGTGTCAAAGCAATTATGTAACAACCAAAACCAATAGAAAATTCTATGCCAATCAGTAAGGTAAAAGGAGTTTATCCATATTATTTTCAATTAGTCTAAAAGAATGCAGCACTTACATCAGATGAACTCTGGAATGTAATATCAGCATATGTACGAAAAGATATGCTACTAACCCAGATGGTAATCTGTAAAAGAAGAGTAAAATAAGACATTGTTGACCATGAACCATTCAAATACTTTAATTACAAAACAAATGAATCTGACCTTCAATCCCTCATAACCATAAATTTTCCCATCATCATCATCAAAAAAGCTATTCAAATCCACAGGATCAATGATGAAACTCTCTGGAGCAAGGAACTCGTCTTTGCTTGAAACTGTACAACAATACTAGACATTACTTAAGAGAGACTGAGAAGGAACTGAAGGAGGGGAAGGAATCTAGGATAGAATTAGAAACCAAACAATAGCAATCCACGTCACAAACTTGAACAACCAAAAGATTTGCAAATTTTTCAAATCCCTAGAAAACTAAGCTTGGAAGAATCAAGCCTAGATAATCCAATCTACAAGCTACATGAACAAAGGCTAGACAAGAGCAAAAAATAAACTCTAGCTCCATAAGCTGAGTACAAGACATAAACCATCTTCTCATATATATACTCAAAAAGTTTTCAATTTGAGCAGGTGGACAATTAAAGAAAAAAATGCTTAGTAAACAGCTCGAAACAGATTTTAATTTTTTTTATTTATTCGTTTTTTAATTTGTACTTAAAACCAAAGATTTACAAATTTTCAAATCCTTAGAAAACCAAGCTTGGAAGAATCAAGCCCAAGCAAACCAATCTAACAAAGGCTATGTAAGACCCATAAATAATCTCTAATTCCATAAGCTGAGTACAAGATGGAATGTACAATCAAAATTTTAAACTACTTTTCCCCTTTACTCATCATCGTTCTGGTAACCATAGTCCTTAGCCTACACTGCTGAAAACACTAATATCAGTCCCCACAAGTGAGGATGAACTAGACCCAGAAGAGAAACTGCCATCCCCATTTCAAAGGTAGCACCTTTCCCAAAAGGGAAAACGAAACGTCACATTCAGAAGCAACCCCATGTAACTGAATCAGTAACAGAGGCAGATCAAGTGGTACACAGCAAGCAGCTAGTATGAGCACGAAAAACTTTTGTCGTACCTAGAAAGATTTTGATGCAGTCTTTGGCCTCAACACCAGCATCTACGCACAAACACAGTACAAGGTTGATGATGGAACATTAATCAGGTGAAAAAGGCGAAGTGAATGAAACAAAGTATGGAAAGAAAGCTCACCTACGACGGAGAAGCCGACACGGCGTCGCTTCTTGGCATCGTTGTTGGAATCTGAATTAGGTTGGTGTTTCTGCTTCTGACCCATTTCCGAGTGGTTAGGGTTTTGCAGGAGCGGGAAATCAAATGCGAGGGAAATGTATTTATAGGGCATCTTCATTCATATATGGTCCCTTCCTCTGCCTCTTCCTTTTCTTTTTCCATAAAACTGATAGTTTTGTCTTCTCTTCATTAATCTCTCTCTTTTTTTTTTAATCTTTTTTTCTTTTTAAAAATAATTCCTGGAGAGATTTTATTATACATTAAAGAAATGATAACTACCACAATGTGAATCAACTAATAAATAATGGGTTTTATAAGAGTTATGTGGTAGGAAAAGTGATTTTGTAATGTTATAGAGATTCGTTTTGCGTGCCTTAATTTTTTATTTATTTTTTTATTTTAAAAAGTGTGGGCCCCACAAAATGTTGTGAGTGTAGGAAAATTTGTTATGTTATGTTAAAGGATAAAACAAAAATCCATAAATAATTGTTCAAAATTAATAATTTTGAATTCCGACGGATAATATAAAAAAAACAGAGTGCATTTTCAGTGCACCAATTGTATGTTAGATTTTTATTCAAAAAAATAACACATGGATTAAATTTTTTTTTATCTCTTCCCTATGCAACTATCACATTCTCTTTCTAGCTTTGATTGGTCCGTCTCACCTAATCAATAATGCGATTAAAGTATCTTAGAAATTCTCAAAAAAATGATAAGTTCTTGTGAGTAGTTCTAGATCATTACATATCACCTTCACACCTCACCCTTAACATTTAACTACAACTCTTTATTGAGATATATTTTTCCTCATACATTTTATTTATTCTTAATTTGATTTTAGCATAATTTTTATAACTTAATTCTTATATGTACAATTATTTTTAATGTTATTATTGTCTTTTATTATTATTACAAAACTGTAAAATTAACATGAAGTCATTAAAATATATATAGTTAGTATATAATAGAACAATGTTTGCCCATGCAAGAAGCCGTTGACTCAAGAGACTTCAAATTGTCTTAATTTTCCTAGCATAAGCAATTACACGACAGCAACAAAATAAGTGAAGCATTTTATTTTTTATTTTCGAAGCTAAAGGTGAAGTATTTTATTTGCATAACTATAATATACATCAATTTAAGAAAGTCCTAAACAAAGACCATTAATTTCCTAAGGTTGGAGAGCAAGCAATTCTCTTGAACAACACCATGAATAGAAAAGCAGCAATACATAACACAAATATCACTCCCCCTCTACTGAATTGTACAATTTTAGCTCCACTCTCAAGACAGAAGAAAAGACCAAGGAAAATAAAGCACAGCCTAGTGACCTTCCCTGCATGAAGAGTGATGTGAATTTTATTTGCAAAAGTTACATATCAAGTAGCAAGGTCTTTGTGGGTGTAGCTAACTGCTTTGTCACCATCTACTACTTCTCCACTTCCTTTGAGAATCCTGCACACGCAAATGAATAGTCTCAATATCAGTTATTATCCTTTTATAAACCTCTTAGTGTGTTGGTTATTCATAAATGATAAATCTATTTCCCATAAATCTTTGTACCTCTGTGATTGTGATTAGTTAGTGTCGTTCAAATTGATCATATTAACTAAATAAGAAACTGAATGGAATTGCTAGTTGTATAGGACACTAAAAGGTTTGTGTTTGTTTTTAAAGTGTTATAATGACCATCAGTTCATACCATCTGGTTGTTAACAATCCATCAACTCCTACCGGACCCCGAGCATGAATCCTGCTTGTACTTATTCCAACCTATTAAAGCCCATAACAGAATTATGAATTAAATCAACAACTTTAGCTTAAGATATTGATAAAAAAAAAAATAATGCAAACTAAATCATACCTCTGCACCTAGTCCAAATCGTGCCCCGTCACTGAATCTTGTACTAGCATTGTGAAAAACAGCAGCACTGCCAATATAGCAAACATTATTTACATAACTGCCGTGATTCAATGTTCAGTAATCTCAGAAAGTGGTTAATTGCTCAAAAGAAAAGGATTGTTGTGTTTACTAATAAATAATTTTGTCAAAAAACAGGCAATTAAATTATCAAAATAATGAAATGCTGCTAAGTAGATAATATGATTAGAAAAACAAAATAACAATTCATTACATTCCAAATATTACCTGTCTACTTGGTTTAGAAACGCATCAGCTACTTCTTGATCTTCTGCGACGATGGAATCAGTATGTGCACTGCCACAAAGAAAGAGAAAATGAGACGAATTTCCATCTAAGCCCACTGCACAACTGCAGATGTAATTTCACATGGGGGCACAGGGAAGATGAATGAAAGGAAAATATGCTTCAACATATTTCTTAACAAGAAATAAAGAGTGACATGCCTTCCATGAATATTTATATGATCAATAGCTGCATAAACATCATCCAAAATTTCAATAGTGCAAGCCAACGAACTGTACTCATGATGAAATGAACGTGCCTGTGGAATATTTAACAGAGAACTTGCCTTTGGTCCTCCATATAATGTTACACCTGCATGAATTGTAAATCATCCAATGCAACCATTCCAGAAATCTTACAAGATAAAATTAACAATACATAGAACTGTCCATTTGACTTCAAGAAACCATTTTTCAAATATAGAAATGATGCCAGTCAGATAATTCACCAGTTTAATAAGAGATTTTTGTCAGAACTCAGAAGTCATACCTTCTGTCCGTAGGTCAACAACAATATCACTAAGCCAACCTTTCTCTATTAAGTCCTTGTGAACAAGAAGTGTTTCCTAAAAGTTCAAATTTAAATAAACATATGTTATGCATGGCAGTGAAAAGTGAATTAGGAAAAATAGCCAGCAAACAAAGCTTGCACAGTCATTCAACACATATGAAATACCATGGCATTGCAGCCTGCTGGATAATCTATTTTTGCATCTAGTACAATCCGCCTTGCCATCTCCATATTAGCAGATTTATCGACATAGACGTGACAAATTCCATCTAGTTTGGCAATAATGTAGCTTTATTATGATAGTCAGCTAGTCACAAATAAATTTCTTTAGCAAAAGGGTTTATGATACCATATCAAACACTGTTTGCATATTAAGCAGAAAGGTCTTACCAGCATGACCCAGAACAGGAATTTTAGTGGTACTCTTGATCTGAGAGATAAGTTTGTTGCTGCCTCTTGGGATCACCAGATCAATCACATCATCAAGCTAAAAGACAAATAGAATGCAGATTCCAGCTTTAGCAAAAGGTGCCAATCATCAAAGGGGACAAATTTATAAATCAGAAACTAATCTCTACTGTTGTATTCACCTTAAGCAGCTCAGGAATTTCTGCTCTTGACGTCACAAGTCCAATAAGTTTTGCACCAACAGTATCTGGTAAGGCTTCAGTAATTACCTGAAATTTCAGAGATGATAAATTACCCAAAAAATGTTTATTATAACCAAATATAATTTAAAAACAAAATGGTTTGCAAATTATCAATTAATTTGAAACCAAACTTTGTGCAAAATTCCATTTGATCGCTTAGCCTCCTTGCCTCCTTTCAAGAGAAGCCCATTCCCACTTCTGATTGCCAAGGAAGCTATCTGTTTAGATTATATGAAGCCATTGGCTTAGACTCAGATAAAAAGCATATAATTCAGAGTTAATCAATCAAGACATATTTTTTTAAACCTAAATAAGTTCATGTGATATAAGAATAATGAATTCATTTTATTTTTTTAAAGAAAGGCCTGATGCACAGCTTAGTAGGTAACTTTTGCCCAAGCATGTCATATAGAAAGCAAACTAAACAAGATTTATATATAAAGGCAATCAAGAGGAAGGACAAAATTGAGAAATTGAAAATAATTAACCAGGTTTTAACAGAAGGTGAAAAAAAATATATATATATGAAAATGTTTAATATACCTGAACTAATGCATCAGGGCGAGACTCAAAAACAATTAAAAGAACTCCCAAAGGAGATGATGTTTTCTCTAAAATTAGCCCATCTGCAAGCTAAAAAAAAAAGCTGTCAGAAATATTATAGATCAATAATTATCATTAAAAATTCAGTACAATCTAGAGTGTTCATGAAAAGCTTGTTCAAAAAATCATAAACAATGTACTTTTTGACTAAGCAACAGTTATACTCCCATACTTTATGACACAAAGAAAGGAAGAGTTCATCCAAGACTTATTTGGGAGAAAATAATAAAATAAGAATTAATGGAGTGAGAAACAATTTGATGAATGGTGATGTATTAAAAAAAAAAAAAAATTAGCGAATGGTGTATCTTAGGACAGAGTGTAGGAAAACTATTAGTAGTGTGGAGGAATATGCCTGTTTTTGGTCCTTTTTTCCTATGTTTATTTAATTATTTATCTTCCTCTCTAATTATATTTCATTTATTTATTTTTCTCACCATTATTTATTTATTTATTCTTTTATTTTAGTTTTTATTTATTACTATTATTATTTTTATTTTATTTTTTATTTTTCTTTATTTTTCTCAATCTTTTTTTTATTTTTTATTTAAGTTCATCAATCGCCGACCCAGCTAGTTTGAGATAAGGGTATTATTGACTTTGAAGTTTGGACAACTTCCTTAAACAAAATTGCAAATAACACAAGTCATTTCCTTCTTATCTACTAGTATGGATGTAAAATTAGAATCTGTAATAAATACAATAAGTAGAAGGGGAAATTGATCCAGCTTATACATTAATGACCTCAGCAACTGGTGTTTAAAACTACCATGTCCAAGAATATATATAGTCAGTATAAACTTCTCATTACCTCAGTTCGTTTTAGCACTCGACCAATCGGATCTTCCATGTTTGCAATAATTCGTATGTTGTTGGCAAGGTTTGCAAGCTGTCAATTATCATAGTTTAAACAATTATGTACAGTTAGTTAAAATTTAAATATTTTATTCTTTAGTTGAGCTTCTTGCCTTCTCATTCTTCAAAGCCAGCCTAGCAACCAAGGAATTTTCATATCCTGCTTGTTGTGCAGCAGCAATATCAGCTTCATTTTCAATCCTTATCTCTTTTTGATGTGCTTCCAGGGCATCAGCTATTTTTAGTAAAATTTGTTTCCTCTCTTCTGAAGACAAGGCCTGTAAAGAGTAGAAGATTAGAAAATTGAACTAGGAATGGTACATTGACAGCTAGTAATATCCATGATCCATTAGATATTTTTTATTTTTTATTTTGAAATATTTCAATCAGTTCATCGCTTCGCGACTAGTCCGATTCGGGACAGGTTCCAGGTTTAAGACTTTAAATCCCTCCTAAAGACAATACTGAAGAGGATCAAACACTACTCTCATCCTCACTTGCTCAATTTCCTGACGCTAACTGAACTACCATCTCACGTGCATCAACTACCATCATTTGTTCTATTAGACATTTTGTAAGTGTGAAGATATAAGATACCTGAAGCCGTCTGGAACAGTCCCTAGCCGCAACTGCCATCTCACGTGCATCAACCTCTTTTACTGGGGCCCACATATGCACATCTTTATGGAAGAGGGTTCCAATTCGTTGTCCTTGGAGGACTTTAATGATATTTTCAGCTGAATAACCACTGAAATGGGAAAAAAGGGAATGTGTCAGAAGAAAGGAAAAAACAACTTGCAAAGATGAAAATCAGATAGAGTGGGTAGCATACATAATGGATTTCATAGTGTTCTTGGAATTAAAACTTCCATCTAATATATCAATATTGGCAAAGGGTAAAAAAGTTCATGAATGATCTTCTGTGCCATAAATGTCTCAGTTAAATTTACTGACTAAACATATGGTCCACAAAAAGTCATCTAAAGAGAAAAATAAATAGAACAAATAAACAGATAACTGAAAGCAAATTAGATGTATATGAGTTTTTTATTTTCATTTCTCGAAATTCCTTGTGGTCCAGTGAAAATAGTACGTTCAAGTGTCATGGACTAAATAAAATATTTCTAATTGAAAATGGTGCCACTGGAAAATGTTTAAAATAAAACCTGGTAATGATAACTGGAATGCCAGCTTCAGCCGCATGAATAGAAGCTTTTACTTTGGCTGTCATTCCACCTCTTCCCACCCTAGACTTGTCTCCAAAAGTAATTTCATTTTGATGCTTTTCCTTAATGTATGTATGAATAAGCTTTGAGCGTGGATCACTTGGAGGGCCACTATAAAGACCCTCTACATCACTCAACAAAATAAGAAGATCAGCTTCTAACTCCAAGGCCAATAAAGCTGATAAACTGTCATTATCCCAAAATATGCCAGAAGAATCCTGCACAAAATGAGTTGGTGACACTTCAAATACTTAAAACACTGTTAAGAGTCGAATATTGGGAATGCTTGACAGGCAAAGAAGCCTCTTACTGAAGGATAAACAAGTAGTCAGTTTTCCTTAAATAGGTTAAGTTCGGTTTACAGACAAAATGCTAAATAAATTTTGTCCATATACAGATCAGTCTAAAGAAAACCTTGGATACAGAATCAATATTTAAGTCTAACAGATAAAGTTCAGAAAATATATCAAAAGAAATTAAACATAATTCTGGGCTCTATTTCTTGGTAGCATAAGCCAAGATCATATCATCAGCAAAGAACTGATTGCCACTATTTTTTCAGAAAGGAGCATCATAGCTAGAAGTAATCAGCTTCGAGATTAAGTTTAGCTTAAATCAGACAAGTAGAATAACAAACCTCATATGGAGATTTCCTAGTACTAACTGCATCATTCTCGTTGAATATGGGAATAACTTTTAATGCTAACAATGATTTCACAGTTTCAGTAAGTTGCTTTCTGAAATCCCTGTCTCTAAAATCATTGTCCGTCACAAGAAGCTGAGCAGATGTCACATCCAGCTGCAGGGCAGTTAGAGAAAGGAGTAAAACATCAATGTCAAGTATCTTAAAGTAAGATAATAACTGAAAATGCAATGGCATTAAGGGTAAAACAAAAATCAAGAGGAGAACATGCTTAGAATAAGAGCAAACATAAGTTCTTGTAGTTTATAAAAAGTAAAAAATCACATAGATATATATATATATATATATATATATATATGATAAAAAAACATATCCTTTAGCAAACCACAAAGGCATATATGATAAAAAAAATCACAGGAACATTGATGATTCTGCAATAAACTACAAAGACATTGGTGAACTTTTTCAAACAAAAAAAAATATTAAAAAAAAAAACTATTATTATACATACCCTTCAAACAGCATTTTGAAGGTTTTGTATACATACTGAGAGAACCAAAATAAAGGTGTTACCTAACCCATCCTAACCTGCTGTTAACTAATTTCCTGTATCTGAGCCTTTGGCGACCAAGGCCAACAGCACCAGATGACACCAAAATAATCTCATAACCCAGAGAGTTCAGCTCCTTAATCTGCCATTTGTTTTCAAAAGGGACACACATTCCAAATTCAGAATCCCATTTTTATTTCTTAAAAATACAAAAAACACATAACACATAATATATACAAAGTGACCTGCTCGCATAGTGTCCCTAATTTCCCAACCGCTACTCTTCCATCTTGGCGTGTGACCACAGAAGTCCCAACCTTAAAAACCAATCAAACCAATAACCTTAGCCATTTGCATCACCCTATGGTTGCAGCATTTCGCGCCAACCATACACACAATCACAAAAGAAGAAGAAGATATTTTTGGGACAGAGAGAGAGAGAGAAAAACCTTTATGATGATACGCCTAGCGTCTTTGATGAAATCTCTACAAGCATCTATGTTCTCCATTTTCCCACCAACGAGTCTGTTTCAGAGAGAGAGAGAGAGAGAGAGAAGCGCTAGAAGCAGCTGTGTACTATGATACAGTATACACCAACACTTCCTTAATATTAAGAATTTTCATATAGAACTTGTTAGCGGGAATATTCTTAGTTCAAAAAAAGGGATAATATTATTTGATAATTATGTATTATATATGTATTATGTATTATATATGTATTAAAGAGACTATATAACTTAATAGGCTAAGCCCAAAGAAAATTATAGAATGGAAATAAATAAATAAATAAATAAACAAATACAATTATTTACAATATTTCCCCTCAAGTTGAGGAATAAATATTTGTCATTTTCAGCTTGTTAGTAAGCTCTTGAAATCTTTTCGAATGAAGTCTCTTTGTCAGAATATCAGCTAATTAACGTTCAGAATGATGTACGGAGTGGTGATAAACCCGCTATCAAGTTTCTCTTTGATGAAATGGCGATCGACCTCAATATGCTTAGCCCGATCATATTGAACTGAATTATGAACTATACAAATGGCGGGCTTAATATCACAAAATAACTTCATAGGTCCTTCACATCTTATTTTGAGATCATCAAGTATAATTCTCAACCACAATAATTCACAAATGCCTTGAGCCATAGCTCGAAATTCAGCCTCTGCACTCAATCTGGCAACCATGTCTTGCTTTTTACTCCTCTATGTCATTAGGTTATCACAAAGAAACATACAATAATAAGTGGTAGATCGACAATCAGTCACGGATCCAACATAATCAACATCAGTATAAACTTCTAAAGAGATACTGCTATCACGCTGGAACAACAGTCCTTTACCAGGAGTGGCTTTAAGATACTAAGAATTCTCTCCACTGTCTGCATGTGTTTTTCTTTTGGATTATGCATGAACCGACTCATAATACTAACAACATAAGCTAGGTCCGATCTAGTATGAGCCAAATATATCAGTCTCCCAACTAATCGCTGATATTGTCCTTTATCAACTGGAGGACTATCATTTTCATAACCTATATTGTGATTTTGCTTAATAGGAGTACTAGAGGGTTTACACCCAAGTTTTTCTGCTTCTTTAAGAAGATCAAGGACATATTTTTTCTGGCTGATAAAAATTTCTTCCTTTGAATAAGCTACCTCTATCAGTGTAACACCCCGTTCTAGAACCGGTTTGTTAACATCGCATTATGATATTAAGCGCAGTTACAATCACATTGGCTCAATTAACAATCCGGATGAATTTTTCTTTTTAAAACGACGCTGAATTTAAAACATCCAATTGCGTGATCATAACCATATTACCTTGCGGAATCAGATAAACCAAGCTTAACATCATGTTCTCATTCCATTTTTAAACCATTAATTTACTTGTTATTTATTTCACAACTTCTACTATATTGTAGATCTCTTCGTTAGCAATGCGTGGGTTCAAACCGCGCTCAAATCGGAGCACTGTAGCCCAAGTTATGGGTTTTCTACGAAACGAGCGCGTGAATCCTGCTGATCCCGGCGCGACCGGCGCCAGATGTGGCGCGGCGGGCGCCAACGAAACAGAAGCTCCCGATCGAAATGGCGCTGGAGGCGCCAAGGTTGGCGCCAGGTGCGCCAGCTGGTGATCCCGGCGCGATTTGCGCCAACGCCGGCGCGATTTGCGCTACGAAACAGAAGCTTCCAAGCATTATGGCGCACGGTGCGCGAAAGCTCTGAAGGTTTCACCTATTCTTAGTATTTTACCTCTAACTAGAGTTGTACTTGTCCAATTCACACAATATTGGTCTCTATGGAAAGCTAAGAAAAATATCTACAACTTCCATACATACACCACGGTCCAAATCTATCATATAAATTCCTCTCCATAATTGATTTAACGGAAATTGGGCAGCATAACCTTTGTTTTCTCAACGTTTCCCAATCTAACAGCTTAGCTCCTAATAGACAATTCAGCTCAACATTTCCAATATTCATCATGCGTTCATAACCTTGAAGTAAATAACATTACACAAGTTTAATTACATAACGGGGAACTTAGCTACAACAGGCTATGACCATCCCTTGGCTCTCATCAACAAAAGAGATATCCAAAGGCATGATCATAGGCTAAGTCCATCAAATATAACGAGATATACATACGTCAATGCTATCAATAATCAATCTTATACATGTAAATCTACAAAATAACATGTATGATCTCAAAACATCATTTTCTTCATGCATGATCTACTGCAAATAAGGCCACTTGCCATCAGAGGCTCCTGCAGCTTCCTTACCTGAAAGGGGGTCCCCATAACACGGGGTGAGATATACGAATATATCACAGTAAACCAGAGGTCCTTGGAGATCACTCCACCCTAAGGTTCACTTTCGATGTACACATAATCATAATAGCTTAACACATTCTTATCAGCAAGCATTACATGGACTTCCAAGAGAGATCCACTAAGGGTTGTTTCTCTTAGGCTCTTACCACATGGAGATCCACATAGGGCTGTTTCCAAGGGAAGTCCTTTCCTCAATCTAGGAACCTCCAAGAGGGATCCACATAGGGCTGTTCCTCCTAGGCTCTAACCACATGGAGATCCACATAGGGCTGTTTCCAAGGGAAGTTCCTACTAATCATCCTCATCATAATACTATCACTCATAACCTCAATCACAATCCTCAACCATTACCTCATTCATTATTGCTACTTCTATAACCATTCCTCAATTACTCTTAAACGATCAAACATCAACCAATAATCATCAATCAATCATAACATGTATCAATGCATGAATCAATGCATGAGCATGCAATTACAATCATAATTACATATCACATCTCGTAAACCATTTCTCCTCCATGGAGTATGGTGGAACACTCAATGGGATCAACCACAAGGTCCAAAGGTTTACCTTTCTCTTGAGCTTTCCTCAATTGCACACAACCACAAAGGTTGGTCACTCTACTTGGTCTTCTTGCCTCAATCCTATCAACACAAGGAATACAATCAATTGATGCTAATAATATCTTAACATTTAAGAGCATCCTTAATCTCAAGTATAATTTACTCAAATGACAATCTAAACTCATTTTCACCGTTTATTTATCATCAGTAACAACATTTTCAAAGACACCAAGCCTCCATCACACTCAAACTCATAAAACCCCAAAATACACTATTCATCATCATCAACCTCAAGAAACTTCCATGAATACAAGGTTGGAGAAGTGGAAACTTACCACAATATGTCACACAACCATGCAATAGAAGCCTCCCAAGCTCCCATGGAGGTAGGAGCCATTAATCTCCTCAATTTCACCTAGGGTTCGAATTTTTGAAGGAGAATATCTCTCTCCACAATAACCCCCACTCAAAACTAAACTAGGATTATGGAAGAGGGGAAGATTTTGAGTGGTCTAGGCTTTGGAATCACTCCGATCGGTGGAGAATCGCCCTCTCACCCTCTTCCTCCCTTCTCCTTCCCTCCTTCCTCCTTCTCTCTCTTTTTCTTTCTTTTCTTCTTCCCTGGTGTAGGGTGTCGTGGGGAATGAATGGGGTAGGGGTTCTTTTTGGCTTTCAAGTCACTTAACTTAGTTAAGTGGCTTATGTGGGTATTGGTTCATCTATCTATTCAACTCCATTAATTACCAAACTTTACCCAAAAGTCTGGAATATTATTCTAGGAATATTAATATTTTTATTTTTATATTTTGGACACTTTTCCAGTACCCATTTATACCCCTTAACTTTCACTGAGTACACTTTTTACCTCCAAAGTGACTCCAATTCGTTTAAGTCTTATACTTAATTTTACTCACTAATACATGCTTAATTACTTAATTAAAATTAATTAATTGAATACTTAAGTTTGGGGTATTATATTCACCCCACCTTTTTAACGATTTTGTCGTCAAAATCGACAAAACCACTCATTCAATCACCTATGGATTTATCGGAGAACTCTTCTTATGTTCCCGAAGTTACCCTATCCATCCGTTCCTCCTTTCCTCATCATCTTATCATAAGATGAAACATTTCGTTTCACGATTTAACTTTCATTTTTATCATTACTTCCCACTACTAATACTAACTACACTCATAATGGACCATCAGTCGTTTCACCGATGACCTTATCAGTCCTTTCACTGATAGAACAATCTTTACCTAAACTTTTACTTAGATATTAGTCCTTTCACTAATATCACACACCAATCCTTTCATTGGCACGCACATCAGTCCTTTCACTGATGATTTTATCAGTCCTTTCACTTTTCACTTTCCTCAAGGGTCATATCTGTTCACTAGATATTTAACCCTGACCTTCTGCGGTCCTACTAACAACCTCATACAAAACCTCATCTGATGGAACTTCCAAGAGAGATCCGCTATGGGCTGTTTCTCTTAGGTATCTGACCCCATGGAGGTCCCGAAGGCTAGCTCCAAGGGAAGTTCCGCTCAATATAGACCTTAAATGAGAACTCTCAATCTCATAGGATACTGTCCTCATGGAGGTAATACTACCACTTCCATGGAAGATCAGTGCATACACTTATCATCTTTTAGCAATCAATGCATAGCCTAGTCTTTAATTACTAGACATATCCAATCACCCAATCATAATGGAGTCCACAATCTAAGCACATGTGGCTTCAACCTTAAGAAACTATGCATGTTATCAGATTACTTTTCTTTATTTCTGTTCACCTCCTAGGTTTACAGCCGTAAGCTAAACCTAGAGGTTCACAGTTTGGTCTACAACTCTATCTTTTCATTTCATTAATTTTATTGTTAAATTTAACTCTCGTGGTTATGGAGCCTATGGTCCCCACGATCAGACGAAACTCACGTCTGACACTTCAACACAATATGCTTACTCTTACAGACATTGCATACATCCTCAATGTACATGCATTTCTCCTTATGCAACAATACGTCTATTATCACCACCCAAGGTGAGTGCACAGTGAGCATTACCACTAATGCATCTAAGATCATCCTCGCAGGAACAACTCCCAAGGAAGCATCACATCTCAATCAAGGACTTCACACATGGTTCTACTTCGTAGAGCTTCTGCTTTTCCATAGTAACTCCATGAGTTACACTCAAAGGAACAATTTCTACATGGAAAGCCCCAATCCTCAAACAAAACTCACTTACTTTTACATCTTGTATATTTTTTTTTTGTACAATCGTAATTATGCTTTAGCACTAGATACCTCACCTGTTATGCTACAACCAGGGCAACCTCGCCCCTTTACGTCACAAACAAGGCATCTTACTTTTTTTTTTTTTTTTTTTTTACAATTGACAAGGTAACTCACTTTCTACACCTTAATCCAGGTCCACTTATATATCATGCCACCTCCAGAGCATAATATGTGACTTAGTTTCCTTATTTCCTATAAGGAATTCCATGCATACTCATGCAAATGGATTTACAATTCCATTATCTCAAGCTATATCTTCCAACTCGCCCATCTTCAGAAAGAATGAAATAAACCACATCTTTCAGAATTACTTCAACTACAAATGCATGGTATCTATCATAATTTACCATATAGCACTATCATAATCAAGGTATACACATATATAACCGCACATTCACAAATTTCTTTCAAAGGATATTACACAAGGTCTATCCACCCAATACAACCATTGGTTTAAAGTGTGCAACCTAAATCATTATAACACTTAATCCTGATACCTTTGCTATCAACATTATTTTAGTATTCTATTATCCTTCGAGTGTATCCCGATGTTTAGCTTAATTATACAATCATCGTGCTAAGAACGAGTCGGCCAAACTCATACTCAACATCTAGCAATGCATAATCAAGTCAAACATGGGGAATCATCGAACAAACTTTTTCAAACAACCACACTAGGTTTATTTTCCCTAGAACTGCTCTGATACCATAAAATGTAACACCCCGTTCTAGAACCGGTTTGTTAACATCGCATTATGATATTAAGCGCAGTTACAATCACATTGGCTCAATTAACAATTTGGATGAATTTTTATTTTTAAAACGACGCCGAATTTAAAATATCCAATTGCGTGATCATAACCATATTACCTTGCGGAATCAGATAAACCAAGCTTAACATCATGTTCTCATTCCATTTTTAAACCATTAATTTACTTGTTATTTATTTCAAAACTTCTACTATATTGTAGATCTCTTCGTTAGCTACGTGTGGGTTCAAACCGCGCTCAAATCGGAGCAATGTAGCCCAAGTTATGGGTTTTCTACGAAACGAGCGCGTGAATCCTGCTGATCCCGGCGCGACCGGCGCCAGATGTGGCGCGGCGGGCGCCAACGAAACAGAAGCTCCCGATCGAAATGGCGCTGGAGGCGCCAAGGTTGGCGCCAGGTGCGCCAGCTGGTGATCCCGGTGCGATTTGCGCCAACGCCGGCGCGATTTGCGCTACGAAACAGAAGCTTCCAAGCATTATGGCGCGCGGTGCGCGAAAGCTCTGAAGGTTTCACCTATTCTTAGTATTTTACCTCTAACTAGAGTTGTACTTGTCCAATTCACACAATATTGGTCTCTATGGAAAGCTAAGAAAAATATCTACAACTTCCATACATACACCACGGTCCAAATCTATCATATAAATTCCTCTCCATAATTGATTTAACGGAAATTGGGCAGCATAACCTTTGTTTTCTCAACGTTTCCCAATCTAACAGCTTAGCTCCTAATAGACAATTCAGCTCAACATTTCCAATATTCATCATGCGTTCATAACCTTGAAGTAAATAACATTACACAAGTTTAATTACATAACGGGGAACTTAGCTACAACAGGCTATGACCATCCCTTGGCTCTCATCAACAAAAGAGATATCCAAAGGCATCATCATAGGCTAAGTCCACCAAATATAACGAGATATACATACGTCAATGCTATCAATAATCAATCCTATACATGTAAATCTACAAAATAACATGTATGATCTCAAAACATCATTTTCTTCATGCATGATCTACTGCAAATAAGGCCACTTGCCATCAGAGGCTCCTGCAGCTTCCTTACCTGAAAGGGGGTCCCCATAACACGGGGTGAGATATACGAATATATCACAGTAAACCAGAGGTCCTTGGAGATCACTCCACCCTAAGGTTCACTTTCGATGTACACATAATCATAATAGCTTAACACATTCTTATCAGCAAGCATTACATGGACTTCCAAGAGAGATCCACTAAGGGTTGTTTCTCTTAGGCTCTTACCACATGGAGATCCACATAGGGCTGTTTCCAAGGGAAGTCCTTTCCTCAATCTAGGAACCTCCAAGAGGGATCCACATAGGGCTGTTCCTCCTAGGCTCTAACCACATGGAGATCGACATAGGGCTGTTTCCAAGGGAAGTTCCTACTAATCATCCTCATCATAATACTATCACTCATAACCTCAATCACAATCTTCAACCATTACCTCATTCATTATTGCTACTTCTATAACCATTCCTCAATTACTCTTAAACGATCAAACATCAACCAATAATCATCAATCAATCATAACATGTATCAATGCATGAATCAATGTATGAGCATGCAATTACAATCATAATTACATATCACATCTCGTAAACCATTTCTCCTCCATGGAGTATGGTGGAACACTCAATGGGATCAACCACAAGGTCCAAAGGTTTACCTTGCTCTTGAGCTTTCCTCAATTGCACACAACCACAAAGGTTGGTCACTCTACTTGGTCTTCTTGCCTCAATCCTATCAACACAAGGAATACAATCAATTGATGCTAATAATATCTTAACATTTAAGAGCATCCTTAATCTCAAGCATAATTTACTCAAATGACAATCTAAACTCATTTTCACCGTTTATTTATCATCACTAAAAACATTTTCAAAGACACCAAGCCTCAATCACACTCAAACTCATAAAACCCCAAAATACACTATTCATCATCATCAACCTCAAGAAACTTCCATGAATACAAGGTTGGAGAAGTGGAAACTTACCACAATAGGTCACACAACCATGCAATAGAAGCCTCTCAAGCTCCCATGGAGGTAGGAGCCATCAATCTCCTCAATTTCACCTAGGGTTCGAATTTTTGAAGGAGAATATCTCTCTCCACAATAACCCCCACTCAAAACTAAACTAGGATTATGGAAGAGGGGAAGATTTCGAGTGGTCTAGGCTTTGGAATCACTCCGATCGGTGGAGAATCGCCCTCTCACCCTCTTCCTCCCTTCTCCTTCCCCCCTTCCTCCTTCTCTCTCTTTTTCTTTCTTTTCTTCTTCCCTGGTGCAGGGTGTCGTGGGGAATGAATGGGGTAGGGGTTCTTTTTGGCTTTTAAGTCACTTAACTTAGTTAAGTGGCTTATGTGGGTATTGGTTCATCTATCTATTCAACTCTATTAATTACCTAACTTTACCCAAAAGTCTGGAATATTATTCTAGGAATATTAATATTTTTATTTTTATATTTTGGACACTTTTTCCAGTACCCATTTATACCCCTTAACTTTCACTGAGTACACTTTTTACCTCCAAAGTGACTCCAATTCGTTTAATTAAGTCTTAAAATTAATTTTACTCACTAATACAGGCTTAATTACTTAATTAAAATTAATTAATTGAATACTTAAGTTTGGGGTATTATAATCAGTAGGAAATATCTTAGTCTCCAAAGATCTTTAATTTCAAACTTAGAAGCTAGTCGTGCTTGTACAAAATGTCTCTACGCAATATCATCGCCTGTTATAATAATATCATCAACATACACAAGGAGCACAGTTAGCTTCCCATCTTGGGAGTGCTTGAAGAACAGTGTGTGATCTCATTGACTCTGTTTATACCCTAAGGTCATCATAACCTTAGTAAATCTTCTAAACCAAGCATGAGGAGACTATTTCAATCCATACAAAGCCTTTTTTAACCTACAAACTATATTTCATCCATCCATAGAGTCAAAGTCAGGTGGGATTTTCATGTAGACTTCTTCTAACTCACCATTAAGGAAAATATTCTTCACATCAAATTGATTTATATCCTAGTTGTAATGGGCAGCAAGGGACAACAAAGCTCTCACAGTATTCATCTTTGCAACTAGGGCAAAAGTTTCTTCATAATCAATGTTATAGGTCTGAGTGTAACCCTTGGCAACTAACCGAGTCTTATATCTCTCAAGAGTACCATTAGAATTATATTTCAAGGCATAAACTCATTTGCACCCTACTGTTTTCTTTCCATCAGGTCTATAAACAACCTTCCATGTTTTATTTTTCTCCAAGGCATTCATCTCATCTTGCATGGCTTGAGCCCAATTCTCAACTTTTAATGATTCATGTACTGATTTTGAGATTGAAATAGAATCTAGTGTTGAAATAAAGCTTTTATGTTGTACAGAAAGATTAGTAAAAGAGACAAAATGAGAGATAGGGTGTTGGGTACAAGATGGACAAGAAAGACAAGATCTTTGGATACAAGATCTTTTCCCTTTTCTTAGTGGAATAGGTAAGTCATCAAAGGTACTGAGTAAGCTATCAAAAGCAACAGGCAATTCACTAGAGGCAATAGTATTAGGTTCACAAATAGGAGAAGTAATAATATTGGGGTCAGAAACAAGAGATTCAAGACTTACCTGTGGTTCAGACGATTGAGGTTGCTGGTGAAATAGTGTGGGTTGTTTTCTCCTGTGATATACCAACTCAGGTGTCACAATCCTCCGTATTTTCAGTATATTGGATGGGTCAGACACAAGAGGATCAGAAATAAGAGGAAGAGGTGTAGGGGAAGACATGGAAGGTCCAAACTCAAAGAAAGAAGGTGATGAATCTACTGAAGAACTGCTCTCCCCCTAAAGATGAGAACTTGGAAAAAAGACTCAGATTCATGAAATTTGACATCCATAGAGACAAAGAATTTCTGACTAGTAGGATGATAACACTTGTAGCCTTTCTTTTCAGAAGCATAACCAAGGAAGATACATTTGAAAGCCCTAGGATCCAACTTACTACGATGGTGTTTATGAATGTGGACAAAGACAACACACCCAAACACTCGCAGCTAAAGACTCTGCTTAGAGGGGAAAGATGGAAAGGATGAAGTCATTTAATGAATATGACTTACATTGTCAAGGACCCGAAAGGGCTAGCAGTTGATTAAGAAAGTTACAGTAAGAATGGCATCTCCCAAGTAGCAATTAGGTACATGATTCTGAAAAAGTAGGGCACAAGCAACTTCAAGAAGATGACGATTTTTCTTCTCAGCAACCCTATTTTGTTGAGGGGTGTCCACACAAGTAAGTTCATGAATCATGCCTTTATCTTGGATGAATTGGGAAAGACGTTGATTGAAATATTTAGTACCATTATCGGACCTTAGTCTTTTAATTCTTTTACCAAATTGGGTGTCAATCTTTTTATAAAATTGAAAGAATAACTGTGGTACCTCAGATTTTTCATGCATTAAATAAACCTAGGTTACACGAGTGCAATCATCAATGAAAGAAGCATGAGAAACTTTAGAAGGACCCCAAACATCAGAATAAACAAGATCAAAAAGCTCAACACTTTTAATGATACTGGAAAAAAAAGACACAATGGTGTTTAGCAGATTCACAAACATCACAATGAAAACATTCAACAGACTTAGATAAAAATAATGATGGAAATAAAGGCTTAAGCAAACAAAATGGAGGATGCCTTAAATGTTTATAATGAAGCCAAATTAAAGAGTCAACAGTAGATTAGGAATGAATCAATAAGGTGTGATCCTTAACATACTCTGTAGAAGATTCTGGCACCAGATAATACAACTCACCTTGCTCCTCAGAACCCCCAGTCGTCTTCCTCGTGGCGAGATCCTGAAAAACACAGTTAGTAAAGAAGAAAGTTACAGTGTAATTTAAATCTTTGGTAATTTTATGGATAGAAAGAAGATTAGTGGAGAGTTTGGGAACATAAATATCATTTTGGAGATGTAAGGAAGGTTGTAAATATATGTTACCAGAACCCATAACTGATGTGTGTGAGCCATAAGCTATGGCTATTGTATGAGTGCCAATAGTAAGGTTATAATAAATAAAGGAGTCAGCATAACAAGCCATATGATCAGTAGCACCAGAATCGATAATCCAAGAATGTTTAATATCAGTACAAAAAGTAAGAAAAGAATGAGTAGTGTAGCTCATACCAATCATAGCCACAACACTAGTATTAGACAGTGTACTCAGAGAATCAAGTATAGTTCGAATCCGCTCCAACTCATCTCTGCGAATAGAAATAAATTCTGAAGATGCATCATTGGAACCCTCCATATTGTGGAGAGAAAAACACAGATCTGGAACAGGGAAGAAGAGACGATCAGAACACAAGTGGTCCGAGGTGAAACCTAACCATTATGTGACGTCACACGCTGGAGAAGTGTACGGCGTGTGGGTGTCACGAGCAGAAGAAAAGACAGCGTATGGGAGCGCATGCCTGGTAGATCGGAGCTGGGCTTTCGTTGGCAAGGTCGCCCGGAGGTGGAGATCCTGTATGTGGCTGGTTGGAATCCAAAAAGTCTCTGGAACAGTGTTAACTTGTTAGAACAAGTGCAGTTCTAGCTTTTTAGGACTGTTTGGGTCGTTGGTTGGCCGAGAAATGTCTATAGAAGGATAGATCAGAAAAAAAATGAGTTCAATAGTGATCCTCTCGGTCCAAAAGGTCCTCGGAAAAAAATTTCGGTGACGGCTGATGGGTGAGGGCTTTAAATAATTTATTATTCTCTAACATGTCCCCTCACAAGAGAACCATTGGACTTGAAAGGTGAATGATGCATCAGGCCCAACCTACCTATGTTAAGAAATCCCACAAAGAAATTGAGGGCCGACGAGAATTGAACCCGAGATATTGAGGCTTGAATACTATGTAAAGAACCAATTTAACCCAAAAGATTAAGTTGTTGAATAATGACCCTTTTAATGATTTGTACTATTCTCTAACATTCTTACTATGAACCCACTACCTATCTAATTACCATTGGATTAGAGATAGAATACTAAAACGTTCCTGAAAAAAGAGAAAATATTGATCAAATATAATGGATTGGTAGTTAATTTTTTAATAATAAGAATGTCTTTTCTCATTATTAAATAACATTTTATTTTGTAATAAATATTTTTCTACAATTTTTTGAAAAAGTAAGAAAAATATTTATTTAAAAAACAAAACGTATGCAAAGTCCACAATGATGGGAGCCAACTGTCATATGTGCCGCCAGAAATATAAAACTTGTGCATAATATTTTAACAAATGTTTCATATTTGAACTTTGGAGTTCCAAGACAAGAGGACTCAATAAGACAATGTATCCTGTTTTTCTTACTATAAAACTGCAATTGAGATGTTACTTTACTATAAGATTACTATAGAACAAAAAGCCAATTTACTTTACTAGGAATTTTGAACAAAAATGATGGCAAAAAAATTAATTTATTATTTTTTTAATAAAAAATTATGAAAATATAGTCGTTTTGAAATTATTTACTCAAATATAGCAGTCAAAAACGTCTCACATGGGCGTGACCGGTTGGAGAGAAACACTCCCCGTTTGGGCGTGACCCAGGAGAGAGACACTCCCCTTTGAGGCGTGTTTCACCAGGTGCTACCACGTGGCACAAAAGTCAACAGTTTGACCGTAAAACTTTGGAAGTCCATAACTTTTGATTCGAGTGTCCGAATTAAGTAATTTTTTTTATTCCACATAATTTTTCGACACATCATTTGGCATATTTTGTCTGTCACAAAAAAAATTTGAATTTACAACAATGATATCATAAGAACGTTTAAACTCAATTTAATAAAGAAAAAATTACTTTTTAATTAGGTTAAAAAATAGGAGAAGGTTATAGTTATGAAAGTCCAAAGGTTATAGTTTCCATATGTAATTGCAAATTCACAAACTGGGCAAGAGACATCAGATAATTATGAAAGTCCAAAGGAATAATAATAAACACATAAAAGCATGTTACTTTAATAATAATAATAATAATAATAATGATGATAATGGTAATTGAAGTGAACAGGTGACCATATAGATGCATATTATTTACGAATCGGTGGTAATTCACTTGAAAACCCAAATTAAAAAGTGATAGCAAGTATAACATTCTCCTATTTTTTAATCTAATTAAAAAGTGATTTTTTCTTTATTAATTTGGTTTAAACGTTCTTATGGTATTATTGTTGTAAATTCAATTTTTTTTGTGATAGACAAAATATGTCAAATGAGGTGTCATTACGTAGATCTCGAAAAGTTATATGGAATCAAAAAAAAAATACCTAATTCGAACACCCGAGTCAAAAGTTATGGACTTCCAAAATTTTACGGGACTCTTGTGACACGTGTCAGCACCTGGTGAAACACGCCCAAATGGGTAATGTCTCTCTCCAAATCGCTTACGTCCTTTTTGGGCGTGTCTCTCTCCTAATCACGTCTCATGTGGGCGTTCTCTCGTATGACTCACGCCTCACGTGGACGTGTCTCTCGTATGACTCACGCCTCACATGAGCGTGTCTCTCTCCATTGAAAACGCTCACATGGGACCTGTTTGAGATAATTTTAAAACGATTACATTTTCATAATTTTTTATTAAAAAACAATAAATTAATTTTTTTTCCCAAAATATTAGTCAACTTTCTATTATTAAAAAATGAAGGACCGAATTCCGATGTAAATAAACGTGTCTTAGTTGTGCTCTTCCTGCTCGCAGCCGCCGAAAATGTAGGCATGCAACACGACTTAGAGTTCATGCAACACGACAAAACAGAAAATGTAGGCATGCAGTATGAAAAAATATTATACTTTTCAAGACTCTCCGACACTTCAGCACATGTTATAAAGATTCAAAAAAGATTCAAATGTTAAGTTGTATTTTAGTTTCAATTATTAGATTCATTAATTATAATTAACATTTATTATATAAATATTTTTGATAATTTATGTTTCTTTGCAAAATTAATAGATGTTATAATTTAACTTCATTTTTTAATTAAATTATCGAATATTAAATATAATATATATTACATAAATTAAAAATATTATTTAATATTAAAACGTGTTAAAATCTAATATTTTTGAAATTAATGTGTCAGAATGTCGTGTCGTGTCGATATCGGTGTAATAGGAATTACCTATCCACGTTTTGTGTTACACCTAAGTTTTACTTATGTAAAAATAAGCATCTGGAAACAAGTTTGAACCGCTAAAATATGCCCCATAGAAATTAGAAAGGAAACAAGGTTGAACCGCTGGAATGCCTCAAAAGCAATTAGCAAGGGCATTTGTTGGTAAACTTATTTTGTTACATGTAAAGCAGTTCGCTATTTGATTTTTTTGATTTTTTTGGGGTCATTGGATTGGACTGTGTATGACAATATAAGGCTTTCAGCCTGCGCCGCACATTGTCACAATTAACCAGATTGGCTTTTGCAGTAAATCCTGTCCGTTGTATGTGAAGCAATACTTTGTATTGTTAAAACTTCCAAAAAAATAAGCTATACTTGTATAATGTGTGTAGATTTGTCAATAAAATAAGATTTCATTTTTGCGATACCTTGGGAAATTAATTAAGCAATTTTCTGTAAAGGATACGAAATTAGGTGAACTAGGGTAGACCCGAACTATTATTTGAGACTAAGGGTGTAAATGGACTAGGCTGGTCTACAGGGACCTGCGGCCTAGCTTATATTAGGCCAAACTTGGTCTATTATAAATAGTAAAATAGAACAAGCTTAGACTTTTTTTGTACATGTCGGACCTATAAGCCTACAAGTCGGCCTATATCATATTATTTATGTAAAATATAATAAATAAATTATTATTTTAATAATTTTGAATAATAAAATAATATTATTTTAGTTATTATTTTAATGGTTGAATGTTTAATACGCTTAGATCTCAAAATGTAAAAATGAATCATTCTTATTCACTTCTGTAAAACGATTACATAGTTTAGATATATAGTCATTGATTAAAGCTTAAAGGTTTACAACAAATTCCTAACTAACTAACAAACTGAGAGCTGAGTTAGTTATTCTTCATCTGTTGTGATTGGTTCCACGTGGCTTAATCCCATGTGAAGAGGAGGAGTTAGTTTGATGAGTTGGGCCTGGATCAATTAGCTTTGGGCTTGAGTCAGATGAGCATGACTCTGGTAAGACACCCCCACAAGCTGGACCGTGGAGATTAACGAGGCCTAGCTTGGAAATACCAGAAACAAAAGCTGAGGAAGACAAAGATTTGGTGAAGACATCTGCGACCTGATGAGCTGAGGATACAGGAAGAAGACGAAGTAGGCCAGAACGAATTTTGTCACGAGTAACATGACAATCGATGTCAATGTGCTTGGAACGTTCATGGAATGTTGCATTGTGAGCAAGATATACAGCGGAGCGATTGTCACAATATACAGAGGTAGTGTGCCATGGTGGACCAAGATCATTGAAAAGATATTGGAACCATTGTAATTCACAAGACAAGCTAGCTAGAGCTCTGTATTCTGCTTCGGAAGAGGAACGAGAAACAGTCGTTTGTTTCTTCGAACGCCAAGCAACCAGTGAATCACCGATGAATACGCAGAAACCACTAATGGATTTGCGAGTAAGAGGGCAACATGCCCAGTCGGAATCAGCGAAGGCTCGTATGCATAAAGAACCATGTGAAGGATAAAATAGCCCAGTAGCAGGTGCATTTTTCAAGAACCGTAAAATACGGTGAGCAGCAGTAAGGTGGTGATCACAAGGTGAAGCAACAAATTGACTCAAATAGTGCACAACATATGTAATGTCTGGCCTAGTTGTGGTTAGATATAGTAACCTACCAATGAGTCGACGATAAATGGAGGCATCAGATAAAGGAGGACTTTGGGCTTGAGTGGCAGAGAAGGATGGAACAATTGGGGTAGTCATTGGTTTAGCAGCAAGGAGGCCAGCGTCTGTTATTAATTCCAACACATATTTTCGTTGGTTGAGAAGTATGCCAGACTTTGAGCGAGCCACTTCTAAGCCAAGGAAATAGCGTAATTTGCCAAGATCCTTAATGCGAAAATGCGCATGAAGGAAGTCTTTCACCCGTTGAATTTCAGTCATAGAGTCACCTGAGAGTACTACATCATCAACATAAATGAGTAGTACTGTGAAGGAAGTGGCAGTTCGAAATGTGAACATAGAGTGATCTGATTCGGCTTGAATATATCCCAAAGATAGAAGGGCAGAGGACAATTTGGCATGCCATTGGCGGCTGGCTTGTTTGAGCCCATACAACGATTTTTGGAGCTTGCAAACTAGATTCCCAGATGATAGACCAGGAGGAGGGTCCATGTAAACCTCTTCATTGAGGTCTCCGTGTAAAAATGCGTTATCAACGTCTAACTGCTCAAGAAACCAGTTTTTGGCCGAAGCTATGGCAAGCAATGTGCGAACAGAAGTCAACTTTGCAACCACTGAGAATGTATCAAAGTAATCCACTCCTTCTTGCTGTGTGAAGCCCTTGGCAACCAAGCGTGCTTTGTATCTTTCGATGGATCCATTGGATTGATATTTGATCTTATAAACCCATTTGGATCCAATCGTTTGTTTACCAGGAGGAAGGGGTACCATCACCCAAGTATTATTCAATTTTAAAGCATCCAATTCTTTTGTCATGGCTTGCTGCCAATGTTGGGACTTGGCAGCTTGTGTGTATGTGCGTGGCTCAATATGAGATGATGAGTTGGGACAAAAATGCTGATATGAGGGAGTACAAGTATTATATGAGATAAAACAAGATAAGGGGTACCTGGTGGGAAAGGTTGAATCACATAGATGACTTTTGGTAGCTGTGGAGAGCCCAACATGATAATCAATAAGGTACCGTGGAGGAACTCGGTCACGTGAGGAACGGTGAAGGTTGGCATGCATGATGACATCTGGCTGAGACGTGGCTTGATCTGAAGATATGGTCTCATGCAATGTATCAGTATCAGTAGATGAGGTGTTAAAGTTTGGAGGTTGATGTGGTTCGGTGTTGACAGGTAAGTGGGTTGATGAGGGATTGTTTATGATGAGTGGAATAGGTGATGGGATATGAGTTGGAGTTTGGATGAAGGTTGGGTGGACATCTGGTGCAGGTAAGAATTAATTTGGAGGGTCACGTGGCTGTATGTTTGGACCAAAAACATCATAAAAAGGGTTGTTTGGTTGGTGTGGGTGAGAGGAATGTGATGGTGAGTTGGCTGATGAATGAGGTATATGAAAGGGAAAATGGGACTCATAAAACACCACATTTCTTGAAATGAAAAACTCTCTGGAATTCAAATCATATATGAGATAGCCTTTTGTTCCTTCTTTGAATCCTAAGAACACAGCCTTGCGGGCTCGAGGAGTAAATTTGGTGCGGTGAGATAACAGGGTTGAGGCATAACATAGACAGCCAAATACTTTTAGATGTGTCAGCAAAGGATCCTTCCCATATAATATCTGGTATGGTGTTTTATTGTCCAGAAGAGGGGAGCATAACAGGTTGATAACATAAGCAACATGGAGGATGGCATAACTCCAGAATGGAAGTGGTAGATTAGCTTGAAACATAAAGGCACGGGATACATTCAGCAAATGTTGGTGCTTGCGTTCAACCAAACCATTTTGCTGAGGGGTCTCAACACAACTGGTTTGGTGAATAATTCCCTTTCTCTTATAGAATTCAGTCATAGCAAATTCTATTCCATTGTCACTACGGATGGATTTAATGGAAACTTTAAATTGTGTCTCAGCAAATGCAACAAAATCATGGATGTGCTGACGAGTTTCACTTTTGTGTTTCATAAGGAATATCCATGTAAATCGTGAGTAATCATCAACCACAGTAAGAAAGAAACGATAACCATTCATTGATGTAGTAGAAAATGGACCCCGGATATCTGTATGTATCAAATCAAACACTCTATTGGTTTTAGTCTCACTGGAATTAAAAGGAAGCCTTCGTTGTTTTGCTAAGTGACACACATCACATGGAGTTACATGTGCAGAAGGAATAAAGGGAAAATACAAAGACATATTATGTAGAACATTCTTTGAGAGGTTCCCCAATCGTCTGTGCCACAAGACAGATTCATCTGTACTGCTTGTGATAGCTCCACAACTGCCATCTGCTTTATTTGTGTGTTGGGGCTCTTTATTGATTATCATGTACAAGCCATTTCTCCTTTCAGCTGTACCAATCATCCTCTGTGATGGGATCTGTTTGATGAAGCATAGTTCAGAATCAAAGGTGAGTGAGCAGTTAAGGGTTGTGATAAGTTTTGATACAGAAATCAGATTGACATGAAATTGTGGGATATATAGTGTGTCATGGAGAACTAAATCGGGAGTTAATTGAATGGTGCCTGAATAATGAGCATAAACTTGAGATCCACTTGGGAGAATTACTGAAAGAGGAGTAATAGCATGAATTGAAGCAAACACAGAAATAGAATGTGTGATGTGGTCTGTTGCACCTGTGTCCACAATCCAGTGAGTATTTGGGCTACCTGATTTGTTGTTTCTTTCGGTTGTGTTTATGCTGGAAACTTGGGCCATGTTGCTCACATGATTTGTTGCAGGGGCATTAAGAGGACCAGTAGAAGGAGACTTATGCAGAAGGTCCATCAGCTGTTGATATTCAGTTTTGGTCATGTGCATGTAAGGTTCTGAATTGGAGGCAACCGAAACATCTTGATGGAAGTTGTGAGAATCTGTGCTA
>NW_026895601.1:0-75000 GCF_033153095.1 Gastrolobium bilobum | reverse complement strand
TATGGGACTTTTTATAACCCACACACCTTTTTAACTTTTTTCTTTTTTTTCTTTCTGAATCCACTGCTTATTCATAACCCATAGTACGTAGATACATATCCCAACAATACCAACCACGTATAAAGAAAGACTAAACTCGCGCGGTGTTTACTGATTCAAGATATTCCATTGTACTGCTTCTTGAGACTGTTCGAGAAAAGTAAGAATCTGCGTGCAGCTTGCCAGCAATAACTCTTCTCCCAAGAAATTAAAGAATGAGAATTATAAACAAGTTGCTAGCTTGAGAACATGGTTTTCTCAACAATTGCCTCTTATTTTGTTTTACTAATGACAATATATATAGAGCTTAATGCTAATGAGTTTTGTGTGAGTTGCCTGCCTAAGATTAATTGAAGCTACTTCATTAAGGAAATACATACAAGTTAATAATTAGCAAACATGAACAAGTTCATTTGGGTCATACTGCTGCTTTTGATCACTGTGGCTGTTGCTGATCATGATTCTGATCATGATCATGAACACCATAAAGATGGTCCATGTGGCAAGTTTAGCACAGAAAGAATGTTAACACATAAGCTGCGTCATTGTAAAAAAACAGCATGTGACGAGTGGGCTCCAGTTTCTGCTGAGTGCTGCAAAGAAGTGGGACAAGTAAGCATCCCTTGCATGCATGCTATCTTCTCTTCGGACGCTTTCAAGAAAGTTGGAGTTAATCCACAAGTTGCAATCACCATTCCCGCACGTTGTCATCACGTGAAGGTCAACCCTTGAGGTACCTAGCTATCTTCAACACATAAGTAAATACCAATATGCTCATAGTTATCAAATTTGGCTGCTATAAAGTGACAATATATATGCTCATTAATTTTGTTCTAATGTAGTGCAGCTCTTATATATACGTTGAAGGCTGACAACGTGGGTTACCGTGCCTGAGGTAAGGTTATGACATTTATCGTCAAAGTTCGGGCTTCAGTGTGTTGTGTTGTATCGTCAATAATTTGAGCTCATAATAGCGGCTCATAAATAAATTACATTGTAATGTAATAACTTTCTTATATATATAATAAGGGAAAATATTTCTTATGTTGATGGAGAAAACATTTCTCATGTCACTCATACATCGATATGTGTGTATTGTTTTTTTATTTTTATTTTAATTTCTTAATGGTGGGACCTACCTTAAACATGTGTGTGTAGGAGAATTCCTTTTCTCATGTGAAATGAGAAAAACAAAGCCCATATAATAAATAACCTGTGTGTCCTTTTAAGAAATAACTTCTTGATCGTTTTAAATTCAATCTGTATTTGGACGGGAGCATTGTAGAGATGTGTTGGTTTGCAACAATGCTTTTGGCTAAAATGGGCACTCTTGATTAAATCATGATATCGATCTGTTGGTCATTTAACTTCCTTTCCGTCTTTAGACTATCTAAGTGCAAATATATATATACATATAACAAAGTTATTTTGCATTTATATTGAAAAGCAAATAAGATAAATAAGTAAATACTAACCAATAATTGTTAAAAGGTACCTATCCCCTCATAAAAAACCAGAGAACCGGAGCAACCTCCTTGACATACTGAATACCCCGCATACACAATCAGTGACGTAGAAGTTCCCCTCCTCACCCCTAAAGGCTATATATGATTCTTTGCATTTTCTTTTCCTACTCAACCGCTGTTCCAGGGATAACATCGTGCAAGTATGGGCTGGGATATTGCATTTTCACTTTCAGAAAGATGGTGAAATCAGTGATCTGATATATACAAAAATATGGACGGAGCTCAAACATTGAGACGGAAATAAATATTGCAACCAATGATTGTTCTTCCCCTTCCTGGCTTCCCAAATATTGGTCTTTCACAAGGCTTTGCCCAAAATGATAAGGTCATTCAGACCGAGCTAATCCGCCTAGCACAACCAATCATAATACTTTGTAACTCTTTTTGCATCCATCTAACAAATTAAAAATACACAAACCACTTAATGTGATCTCCCATCTCAAAGTGATTAGTCTTCGGCTGTCGGACAGAAGATACCTTGAGAAATCCAAAAAATAAAAATAAAAATAAAAAATACACAAACCAATTCTGTTGCATACAATGCTACTCACTTATAGAAACTAGAAAGTTAGCCAGTGGTGAGGGGTAACAATGATAGTGGTTTGGGTTTTATTCTTCACTGCTGCAGCGCTTTGAGTTATGCAAAGAACCAAACCTTGATGAAGATTGCCAAAGCTATTTGCAAGAAAAATGCAGCAATCACCGCCACTGAAAGATCATTTCCTTCTATGAAAGACCTCAGGTTCAAGGCAACAAAGCTAGCAGAGCCAACACCAGTAAGGATTATTATAATCCACCGAAGAATCCCAACTGGAATAAGCAATAGAAACTGAAAAATTTCATGAGAAAGTATTGTTTAAAGACATGAAAGACAATACATAATTAAATCATAACTAGCTAGCCAATGATAAAATAATTTAACACAAACGATAATGTTTGAAGTTTAAAATAAATAACAATTTAAAATATATGTGAAAAGGAAGTCATGGTTATGAAATCTGAAACCAGATATTAAGAAATTATGCTAAGCAGAAACGTGAAACAAAATGCACCGGCCCTTGATCCATCAATCTTATTACAACCAGGGCTTCGGCTCTAATGGTTACCTGAAAGGCCCTCTGACCAGTGGTGAGGGTGTGCCTCACTTCTTTTATGCAGTGCCTGGGCCAAATTTCCCCTCTAGGCCCACATCCCCCCACACCCGAAATATGTACTTGTGCAAAGGAAAATCTAAGCAATGTAATGTAATATTGTAATGTGCATACAAAATTGATTCACAATATGTCATGCGTAGAAAACAGAAACTTACGGAGGACATGATGAAAACGGTGAGGGAATACCCCCACATGCACCAAAACCGTATGAGGTTAGCATTTGAACCCATATACTGAAGGAAAAAGTAGTATGCCATTGGAACCACTATCACATAGCCATAGATAGACCATGCAGCCGTATTTACATAGCTGACATCAAAGCTCCAAGAAATAGTGTTATCTGCTTGCTTTTGCATAAGGTACGTGGCAAGATTTCCAAGTAAGGCAAGTACAAAAACCAACGTTGTTGAGATCCATATAAGCCCATACCTATAATAGCGGAAAAGCATCACACTATTAGATACTCATTTAATATGGCTCACCACACCAATGTATAGGTTGTTTTTAATAATTTTAACTCAAAAAGGAAAAAAAAAGAAAGGGAGGGCAAATATTGCCCAGTTCCACTATAACAACCATCTTTAGGCACTCAAAATTTTGAAGTTATCAACAAGATTAACACATTCGAAGATCTAAATTTTCATTAATTGTTTTTTCCAAAACTGGCCGGACAAATATATTTGTGAAATTGGTAGAAATAATTATTTCAATATTTGCTTCCATTATGTTGAGATATATAGTCCCACATTGATTGGATGGGCAACTAATATGGCCTTTATAAGGCCTTGGGCACTCCCACCCCTTGAGCTAGCTTTTGGGGTGGTGTATCCCAAGGTTCTTTACATGGTATCAGAGCCTCACCGTCCCCCGCTTTAAAAAGTGGAATTAAAATAAAAAAAAAACACAAAAAGGTAAACCAAAAATGGGCCTGTGCAATTTCCACGCTTCTAGCCTAAAAAGGCTCTTGCGTGAGGGGGCGTGTTGAGATATATAGTCCCACATTGATTGGATGGGCAACTAATATGGCCTTTATAAGGCCTTGGGCACTCCCACCCCTTGAGCTAGCTTTTGGGGTGGTGTATCCCAAGGTTCTTTACACATTATATGAGGGAAAAATTGTAAAAAAGAAGATAAGAAAGTTATGCTCCTATGCTTTTTGGGCTAGAGTGCTGAAAAAAAAATCTGCTAAAAGTTCAGCATGTCTCCCACAACTTAACATAAATATCTATAATCCCCATGAACCGTAAGTATGCATAAAGCAACAAGTTATGCTAGCATAAATTGTCGCCTATTTTTACCACATGACTTCCATTTTCTCAAATTCTGGTTATGGAAGTGAACAATTTTATGTGGGTGAAAAGAACAACGGACCAAAATGAGATTGATACAAATCCATTACAAGTCTATCAAAGGAGTAAGAATAGGAAGAATTGGGCCTCCAACACAGAGCGCGGCCCAATCAGAGGGACTGAGGATGGCCTAACAGCTGTGGATGGAAGTCATGCTGAGAATGACCAGATTAGCCCGCAACAGAATACAAGCGTGGAAAGGAGCAAGGAAGGAAGTTAGTTAGAGTGATGGGGATTAATAGAGAGGAGGACAGAGAAGGGGGGATTATCTGTGGATTGAGGATCGTTGGGTCCCTTGTGGGAATTGGGAGAGAGTGAAGCCTCTCTTATGTGCTTCGCACTATCTTTTTGCTTATCTTGTTGATTATTTCTCCGTTCAGTGTAATTCTTTTTCTTTCCTACAAACCTTCCTTGTGGGTTGTAGTTTAATTACTCTGTATGAAACCTTGAATCCTTTAATATGAAAAACCTGATATACTTCAGGCCAATTATCTAGTTCCTGTCCTTATTTTACTTACCTGAATAGAAGTTGTAACAGAGGAAAATAAGAAAAGGGGGTGGCAGAAGCAAAACGGCAGATTTTTTCCTATAAGGGCCTGTTTGGTGTGATGTATAAAGCCTGATAGTATAAGCTTATACTATACGTTATGACATTTTCAGTTGTTTGGTGTGACCGTTGTATAGTATAAGCTTATACAGCATGACCCATTTATACATCAAAATGATGTATAACTTAATCCGGCCTAGGAGTGGTGGATTAGGCCTGATAAGGGGTTGATGTATTAATATTGATTACAAATACAATTCCCAAGAACTAATATATCATCTCAATATTTATATATCAAAATAATTTTTTTAATATATTAATTTTTAAAATATTGGAGGATATTATCTTATACAATATCATACCAAACGCTGGATAGTATTAAAATTTAATCAGGTCTTATACAATCAGGTCTTATACTATCAGGTCTTATACTATCAGGCCTTATCCTATACTATACACCAAACATGCCCTAAATGTTATGGTGACAGTTCAATTCTCAATTACAGTTTTTCTCCAAGGAATAAAGCATCACATTCATCCAAATGAGTATCTCTATTTTGAGTATTGAAAATATAGCAGCACGAGTTAAAAAGAACTCACAAATCAGGGTTAGCATCTATCTTGCTGAAAAAGTCATCACCGACTGGATTCAAGGAACTTATCAATCTGCTTATGACAACATCTGTATCCACATTGAAATACTGTGTGTAAGATGAGACATTAAAGACTCCCTGCCAGTTGTTTGTTGGTTGTTGCCCAAATGCTTCTGCATGGATGAACAAGCCAGAGATCCACAAATGAGATTAGTATAGCATCGAGTGCCAATCAAAATGCAAATACAACTGTTCTCTAATCAGAAAACAGACTCAACCAGCATCATGAATATTCTCTTGGTCAAAATATGAAACTGAAACCAAGCTTGTTCAGAATCCAGAAAACAAACTATGTTAGCTGCTGCAACCATATACTCAAGACATGCAACTATTAATTGGGTAAAGTCATAATAATAAAAAATCTTGTACCAAAAAAAAAGTCATAATAAAAAATATTCTTTGAAAGATCTAATTCGATGATAGCTAAAACTAAACAAACTAAAAATACTCTCCACACCAGTCATCGATTCCTTAGTATTGTATTATACCAAGCAAGGCTCTATTCAAACTCTGATCACAAAAATTTAGTTTTTTTTCTCCTCGTAAGTCATAACCTCCTCCCAAAAAAATACTTAAGAATTAAGATACGCCAAAGTATATAAAACTTCAAGCTTATAAAGTATACATCTGTCGTCATCAAGAAACAACCATAACAAGCAAACAATTTATTGTCATCCAAAACATTTCTTTAAAAAAAGAACAGACAAAGAAGGAACCATCTCACAGCCACTAAAAAAAAAAAAAAGTTTGATAACATACCAGTTGGGCTACCAAGAGTTTGATATCCCTGTCCTCTGTCTCCTCCATTGTTGGGAGGGAAAGTTTGCATATTTGCATAAGGGACTACATGTAAGTTCATAAGCAACTTTTTCAGGGGACTGAAACTTCAACAGCAGAGGGAAGAAGACAAATCTCAATATAAAAAAAGAAAAGAAACCCAAATGCTATAATTTCATACCTTCATGGTTTGTGGTATTCTTTTCTTCAGCTATGACAGCCTGAGCAGCACCAAAGAGGAATAAGCAAAGAACCATAATTAATAAAATAAATTAGAATCTATTTGAAATAGTTTGTAACTAACAAACAAATAAAATAGTACCATTGTCACATATGACATAAGTTTTTTTTTCTTCCCTCTTCTAATTAATTTATTCAATTAATAACATAATTATAAACTAGTAAGAGAACTTTAATGTTAAAATTTGTTAGAGAATAAGCTTACTCAGCCTCAATTTAGTCTTGTGACTACTAAGTACAAACACAATCTCCTAACTACTTCTAACATATGTAACTAACCCTCTAACAGAATAACAGAGCCAGTAACTGCTTCTAACAGATTCAGTTACAAACTCAAAGAGATTCAGGTCTATAAAGCCCATAACTCTGTGCAAGTTCTATACTGACATAATCACAATTTTTCAGATCTTTTTTTTTTTTTTTCTCCCTGATTCTTTAATACTATAATATAACACTATATTATTGGTATCATTTCTTTAATACTTTCTTTATAATCCAAAACACAGTGGAGAAGGAAGAACTAAAAAGTAAACAACTAATCATAGTTTTGTTCACATATTACCAAGAAATGAAGGAATAATAGATAGAACAGAACGAGCACAGTGAGCGCACACTCACAGGAACAGAACCGAGCAAATGGCTAGTGCTAGTGCTGGTGGTGTACGACTCGTCCGCCATTGAATGCAAAACACCGATCCGATTTTAGAATGCCATTGGAAAACGGAAATGCAACAGCGTGAATCGGAAATCCCTAGATAGCAGAAACCGTTGATTTTTCCTATTTAGTTAAACTGAAACTACAAAAACGATAAATCGATAATCGGGGCCAAATAGTTTATTGGGCCCAACAGTATTGAACTCGAAGCCTGGATCGGTCACGGATGTTAGTTATGATGAAGCCCATTTTAAAAATGAACGAAGAGTAAATTTAAAAATTTATTATGTCTGAGCCCGGGTTCGAACCGGGGACCTCTAGTGTGTGAGACTAGCGTGATAACCAACTACACCACCCAGACAGCTTGAATGGCATTTTCATTTTCTTTATCAAGACTAATTTGCTCTCTCTTTTAACGCAATTAGAACTTTTTTTTATGAGAAAAATATTTCTCTTACCACAAAGATAAAATTTTCTTTATTACAAAAAAAAAAGATAAAATTTTCTCCTTTAAAAAATAAAAAATAAAGATATTTTAAAATTTTTATTTTGCTTTTGTATCATAAATATTATTAAAATATCTTAAATTTTTTTTTTCAAAATGACATCGTTTTCATATTGTAAGAAATAAACTTATTTATTGCTACAAGAGAAACATTAATTTCTTTATATATTTTGCTTTTATATCATAAATATTATTAAAATTTCTTGAATTTTTTCTTCTAAATCTCAAAATGACATCGTTTTCATATTGCATGAAATAAACTTATTTATTGCTGCAAGAGAAACGTTAATTTCTTTATATATATATATATATATATATATATATATATATATATATATATATATATATATATTGGTCTAGTGAAAAAGGAAAAAACTAGATAATTGCTTAGGCTAAGAAGATCAAAACGGGAAGTAACAAATTTATGTATTAATTTTCAATATAATTTTTTTATTAATAAATTGATCTATAAATTCTTAACTCATTTTTATCTCCGTACCAAAGTGGCCATGGAAGGATAATCTGTAAGACTTCACACAAAAGTTTACATATATATGTACTAAAATCAATTACATATATGAGACCTTAAATTATTTTTATATAAAAAAAAATTATATTTAACATTATGGTTGCATATTTATTGTCTATTTTTTTTATTCATATAGCATAATCCAAGAGGAATATTCATTCAAGGATTGGGCAATAGAGATAACAGGAAACCAAACATTTAAGAAAACATGATAGACTCGTTAAGTTTTGAGATTATGTGCATGTTCCTGTGTTATAAACCCCACCTAAGTGGATTATCCTTTATTCATCTCCCATAATCCACCCTTTTCTTTTTCAACTACAATCAAATGAAAATTGAAAGACCCATGAAGAAGAAAGTCACCAGACTGAAGCTGAAGTAAACCAATGGACCGTATGTATCAAATGTCCAAATCTAAGGATGTTATGCTGACAACATTCTGTTACCATTTTCCGAACCAAGTGTCATAATAGCACTTTGATGGACTGTGAATGACATAGATATCCCGTGGGATAAAGTCAAGAATAGTAATGACACTTCATTACTTCATAAATCAGAATGGAAATGAATCTTTCAAATTAGTCCAACGTATCACTTCTTGATTAATTTCAACACATCACCAACAAGATGTAAAGAACCAGTTACGAGGACCTGAAGCATCAACCAGACAAATATTGCAGTCAGATACTATACATGCACACACATATATTATCAAAAAGCAATTATTTTTAACTCATGTCTTACATGTAAGAAAAATACTAATAGAAGAAACTTACAATCAAGCGTATCAAGAGCACGTTATACTAGGTCGTGGCTTTATTCTATCAATCATTAATAAGTAAAATCTTAAAAACCAACTTGGCTTAGATTACTTAAGCTGGATCTTTCATATTATTTATACAAAGACATTCTTAACCTGATAGTCTAAGTGTCAGCCATATTTTTGCGTGTTACTAAATTTCTTATCTTGGTAAGAACATAAGAGATTAACACGACAGAGAGCAATCAAAGTTTTGCAGCAAAATGAGTTCACGTCACTTCCATTGATTTATTTGCTGCTTAGATATTATACAAAAGTTTTTCAGGGCATGATAACTTTCGGGTAGTACAACTTTTCACAAAATAGGGGTGATCTGTGATCAATGCTACTAGCCTACTAGATATTCACCATTCTCCAGCCTAATTAATTGTTAAGAACCATTTCAACCAAAAATCTTAAGGTGTTGGGTGAAACTTTTTTAATGGTTTATATTATTATCTAACACACCCCCTCACGCAAGAGCCCCTTGGGCTTGAAGGGTGGATATTGCACAGGCCCAATTTTTGATTTACCTTTTTGTGCTTTTATTTAATTCCACTAGAAAGTGGGGGGCGGTGAGGATCAAACTCGTGACCTTATGGTCACTGAAGCTCTGATATCATGTTAAGAACCAACTCAACCCAAAAGCTTAAGCTTTTGGGTGAGGCTAAATTAATGGTTTTATATATCTCAACATTCCCCCTCACACGAGAGCCCACTGGGCTTGAAGGGTGGACGATGCACAGGTTCACCTACCTGTGCCAAGAAAGAAATTCCACTAGAAAAAAAGTGGGGAGCGGTGAGGATCGAACCCGGTACACCGATACTCTGATACCATATAAAGAACCAATTCAACTCAAAAGCTTAAGCTGTTGGGTGAAGACCTTTTTAATGGTTTATATTATTCTATAACATTAATGTTACCTGAAAACGAGTTGAATGATTTTGTTGCACTCTGTCCCTAAGCCATTTGATAACCAGAGGCAATGAGGAAAAAACTGCACTGTGCTCACAATTACTGGTACTCATTTCCATATCATCTTTTAATTCTTCAGAAGCAGCATTGATACTCTTGCCTGCAAGCCAAGTGACCCCAAACAGATTAAGGTCTGAAATTGTCTATTACTCTAAATTAAAAGAAATGACAAGAGAAAAAACAAAAGATTTTGAGAACTCAATTAAGTTCTTAAGTAGGTATTGTCAACCGTAAGCACTAAAAATCAATAACATGTATAAAATTGGGAGCCATGTTAGAAATGTACATATCTCTAAAGAATGCTTTTACAATGTAAACTGTTAATTAGAGTACCTGCCGTAGACGATGCCCACCTAAGAATTTCTTAAACTCAAAGTACAAATATTAAATTCAGTTGAAGTTAATCATGGGCCAGGCAGCCAACTGAGACACACAAAGCAAAAATAATTTGAAGACCTAGCTTTATGTTATATGCCTAAAGGGTCAAATTTAGGTGATCAACTCCAAGGCCTGAGTAGGGCTTCATTATAGAAAAACTAGAAAAATAAAAGAATGATGTCTCGAATAAAATTGATAAATTTGAATTCTGGACACATAATTTGCATGTGATCAGACAGTACCTTTGTTCCCCTGCATGAGATTTTCCCACTCTCTTTGTAGAGTGAACTGCCACGACAGGTCAATGTTAGAATCAGTTGGCGTTAAAGCATGGGATCCAACTTTGTAATACACTGATAAACCAGGTACAAAGAGAGCTTTCTGGAAGTAGACACCTGCAGTTTCAATCTAGTTGATTATTTCTTGTTCAGAAAAAATTGTCGGTGGTAAAAAACATTTGGTAACACTTTTTCTCCAGATAGACCTAAACTATGAAATAATTGAATGAAGTCAAGACCACTTATTTGCCAAATATTTATTAATCTAAGGATTATTTTTTATCATTATTGTACTAAGACATTATGAAGAAACCATGTTCTAGCAAAGTCCAGAGATAGCTCACCATGATCAGCACATGTTTTCATCAAGTGAGGAAGAAGCAACTGAGGATCTCGCACAGACATGCAATTGAACAGCAAAATCTGCAAATTATTCAGTTTGACTAAATAATACCATGAAAAAGCATCAAGATTGATAAAAACATTAGCATTTCGATCCTATCTCAACAGATTTTATATATGCATTGTTTAAAATCATTATATAAATGAGTCATATGATTCGCTTCCAAGAGCTTACGATTCCTGTTCAACAAAGCAATTTTTCCTACTGCCCAACAAATATCAGTTACACTTATTTTGTTTGCCTCACAAGTAGTAACATTCTTCAAATTTCTGACCAAGGAACATAGTCAACAGACATTGTGTATCAGAGGTAACCACCTGGAAAACTATATTCTATAGATATAATTTTGACTGCTAATTTCTCAGCTTATATTTGCTGAACATTCAATAACAAACTTATGATAAGATTCCAAATCTGTATACCTGTGTGGATTTTTTCTGCGCTCTTTCACCTTGGTGCATCTTTACTACTTTGTCCAAGAACTTAGAATTATCAGGTTTCTGATGGAACAAGTCCTGGTCTTTAATAGCAAGAGAAAACCACTTTGCACATGCTTCCATGCTTTCAGGACTATGAGCCCCATCTAAAAAGAAAACAAGTTTATTTGAGATTTCATTGTTGATGAGTTGATCAGGAACAATCTGAGCCCTTCCTTGCAGACTCGCAGTTGCTAACCCTTTTATGAATTGCTCTGGCAAAGTGTGTTGCTTCATGCAGGCAGATGAGTCACTTCAGCAGCATGACAAATACAAGACATAAACACAAAAGAAAAGGTTGTAAAAGAAATCCTTTTCACATTTAGAACTTACTGGCTGTTTCAAATGAGTGTCTTCAAGATGCCCAGTCATCTTTAGCCATGTAGAGCATAATGCAACAGCAAGACCAGCATTTGTATATTGGTGCTCACCTTCAAGCCCTAGTCTTGAACCATTTAGCAATTTGGCATCTAATGGGATTGCCACTTGAAGAGGTACCTATAGTAAAATCTGCTCAGCTGATTGAATATGAAAACCAAAGAGTAAACCTACTCCAATGAGGGAGGCCGTGATAGCTCTCTGAATTTGATGTTATGGATCTCCAGACTTTCAAAAGATCATTAACAAATGTAAGGTGCAGAGTATGAAGGCACAACTTGATTAAATGCCCTATGAGTATGGCCAGGCATGTTGAATCTGATTGAAGAAATTCTTCTTTCCAAGACAATCATCCTTTTGATAGAATAAATAGATGTACTTACAGAATCATAGGACAGATCTTTGGGCAAGGAAATTCAGTAATGTACATATAAGCGGATACTTCAAGACTCAAGTACTTAGAAAAAAAAAAAAAACATTGGTGAAATGTTTTTCTAATTTTTGGTTTGGTTGGACAAGTGTTACAGACAATGCAGAGCTAAGCTAATAAACATAATAAATTTGAAATTTTATTGCAAAGCAAACGTGCTCCAAATTGTACTCTCTTATCTGACTTTGACATGGTAATTTTATATTATTATACCAAGTTATGTTTCATTCATGTAAATTCCGGAGGAAATAAGCACATGAAAGAATGTACTTACATGTAACTGAGAAGCCTTCTCTTTGAGTACATGCATTGCTTCATCAGGTTGAGGCACCGTGAATGCTGGAATCCGGTGCTACATCAAAATAAATAAATAAAAGGAAATTTTAGGAAGAGAGGACAGAAAAGTGAAAACAGCATTGGGAGTTACAAAAGGGAAGACAGGAAAGTGCAAGAGAAAAGATAAATATAATCACAGTTGTGCTGCACATGAAAGTGCACATTGTTGATACAAAAACTTCCAACAAAAATTTTCTTCTTTAAAAGAAAAATCAATGAAAGAAAATGACACAGGAGTGTGACTCCTGTATTGGTTGAGAGTGAGACACAGAACTCCTATCTAGTAGTGGGCTCTCCAAATCAGAAAAAAAGAAGAAAAATTTTTAATCTTAAAATTGCGGAATTACCTTGAAGATACCAGCCTTCTCACCAGCAATTTCTCCAAGAGTATTACCTGTTAGTAGAATCCAGCAGACGGAAGTAAACCCAACTAGCTAAACAAATCAGTGGCTGTGAAACATGATGTTCAACCATATTCCGATACTTCATATATATTATAACAATTTTCTTAGAAGGTCTATTTTTTTCCGTTTTTCCCTGCACCATATGATGACTTAGAATAAGACAAGTTACAGCACAATGATATTCAACAGTTTGTATATTTAATCAGGTACAGAAAAAGTCCCATCATTCACCTATGTAACTATTCAAAATTTACAAGTTACATATCTCCTAGTACTATATTATGAAAAAAGAGATCACAGGCCCTTCTTTTTTATTATTCTTGTTGCACGGGCAACAAAAATCATACCCCATATAAATTTGATTTTTCTTTTAATCTCATGGTATTTCATGATTCTAGTTATCAATATATATGCATTAAATTAGTAGTTACCCGAAATACCAAAAAAAAAAGAAAAGAAAAAGAAAAGAAAAAGATCACTAACCAAGAATCTCCATGTGGTCATACCCAAGGGAAGTTATACCACACACAGTAGGTGCTTGCACCTGAAATATCAAAACAACTACATGAGCTTGTTCCAATATATTCACTTCGTAGAAAATATCAATATCCAAGCAGTCTTATAGTGGTAGTCTGCCAGAGACCAAGACATTTATGCTGAAATGACAATTAAGCTTACCACATTTGTTGCATCAAATTTGCCACCTAATCCAACCTCCATTATAGAAACATCTACCTGCATAAAAATTGAAAACAAAGTAACTTTTATTCATTAGCAGTAAAATACACAAAATTTAGTATGAATATGGAACAAGTCCGCATAGGAATTTAAAGCACAGGGTTCAAACCTGCTCTGCTGAAAATATCTTGAAGGCAAGTAACGCAAGGAAGTGAAAAAAGGTAGGCATTGGAACATTGTCATCAGTTTTTTCCTGTGCACAGCCAAAATAAGAAACCACTTATGAGTAAGCACTAAGCACATCAATAAAAATAGTGTTATAAAAGTCTGTAAACACCACTTTGAAGTGACCACTGTGATCATCAGGCATGCATGAACTTAATATGGTATTACTGTTATACAACACCAAAATTGCAATTCTTAAGACAGAACATCTTGTTAGAGCACAGAACAGAACAGAAGTTGATAATGCTAGAACCATCAGTGACAATTAGAACCATTGTTTTTACTGTTCCAGATGACACTCAGATTGATAAAATATTAACACTAACCACTTCAATTAATCTAAGTATTTTCCTAATCAATTATCTTCTGAAATCCATGCAATAACTCAGAAAGGAAGAAAAATGAAATAGCTTCAAAACTTCAACACAATTAGCAGAAAATATCCATCTTGTCACTATCAACTGTAACTGGACCTGTAAAGCTAAGTTGGAAGGAAGTTACCAGCAGTTCACAAATAGTACAAAGGTGATTTTGTTCTGTTGAGTGAAAATGGGGGAAAGGAATAACCTGGATTTATACTTGACCAAACTTTTGCCCATAAAAATTATATTGAAGTATTTATTCATAGAAATATACCTTTAGTCTATCATAACACCACCAGAAATATGCTAAAAATTTCTCTTCACAGATTTCCACACTGCAGAAGCAAAAAGAATAATGCTAATAAATCAGAGCGCACTAGCTATGCTGCAAAAATGAATTAAAAAGGAAGCATATACTGTATTTAAGTAGGTCCACGAAAATTGGTAAAACATAGAAGTACAAAAATGATGATATTGCAGTAGCTACCAACGTGAAATATTAATTTGTTACAAAAATACTCCACTATTAACAAAATAATCAGAATTCGTGCTTAATTAATATGCACCCTTAACAAAGCAAAGGACAGTCACTTAATGAGGACTGAAAAAAGAGAATGCATTCAATATGCAAAATAACACAAGTTGACTGCCTAATAGTAAATGGAAATAAAATCAATCTATGCATCTAAGATACTCACCCATCTAAACGAAACCTTTCTCTGATATCAATTAGGTGAGGAGAAGTGAAAAGCCCAGTGTGAAAACCACAGTTGTGTAATATAGATTCTGTGAAGGTGCATGTAGATCCCTGGGGAAGCACAGTGCAAAAGAATAATTTGTATCATTATAAATGCAAGAGTAAAAATACTGTTGGAAATCTATAAATATACATGAAAATGGAAATCAATAGTTACTCCTCTGTCTAAGATACCACAAATTACCCACCACACCAATCATTGCAAAAGTCTGAACCTCTCATTGAACAGTATAGAACATAAATTCAGAAAAGACATGAAGTTAATTTTCAAAAGCATTAAGTTTAAAGCCTTAGCAAGTTTATGTGGTACAATAACAGCAAGCCTAAGTTTCACCGGCTCTTAACATTACTTCATTTCCAAGCAACCATAGAAGTTGAATGAAAGTACCTTCCCTTTGGTACCAGCAACATGGATAATCTTCATATTCGAAATGGCCTCCTCCAAATCAAGCATCTATGGAATCAACGGCACGCCATTGTTAGCATCACCAAACAACTAGACATTTCTCAACAAAGAGACAAAATATATTCAGACCAAATTGAGAAACACTGTACCTTGAGGTACTCAAATAGCACGTTGAATCGTTCCTCCATATTGACATCACCAACACGAGTGCGTCTAGTAATCAAAGATGACAAGGCATCCAATGCTTCTTCATACGGGGTCAATGATGAAGATTTTGGGGACCCATTATCTCCTTCTGCAAATCAACGGCAAAAGGAAAGACCCCAAGTGGCGAATCAACAGAAAAAGAACATAAAAGTTTAAACTTGAGTCGGAGCACAACGCACAACACTTGAAAAGAAGAAACAAACACCCCATGAAACACTTAGATTAAAATCCACTCAAATATGGAATTTAACTATACACAAATACCTTCAGCCATGGCTACTGTGGATTGAAATCTGAATCAAACAACAATAATAAAAAGTTTGTTGTGTGAATTGTGAAGCAGAGAGAGAGAGAGAGAGAGAGTTACGGCGTGGAGGGAAGTGAAAAATGGAAGGTGGGAATGGGATTGAAGGAATGAAAGATAGAAAGAGTAGTGTTTTGTGGTATGCGTGATGGGGTTTGTTGTTTGTTGCAGAGAAAGGTAGCTTCAGCTTGAGGTAGGAACCGATTATTACATTGACGTTCTCTTCTGAGGGTAGTGTCGTAGTGCAGCAACAGACTAACAGTGCGATTCCTACCACGATGCTGACCAACGTTTGATCTTCATCAACGGTTGTTGGTCTTGCCACGTCATAGACTCTTTTCTTATTGATTTAATGTTTTTCTTGTAGGAGATAATATTTTTTTTCTTACATATACATCAAAGTATATAAGTCCCAAGTAGAGCATCTGAAGACAAAAAATATATATATATATATAAGTTTCATTATATTTGTATATATAAAGAGATAATTGTATCTCCTATAATATGAAATATAATAAGGAAAATATTACTCTCAGCGAGGTAGTTATTTTTTTTTCTCTCACTTCAAAAATCGCTCCACCACCCCCATGAAACACCAACATCGCGCTCCATTACCTCCGTGCAGCACCACCTCCACGGTCATGTTTCCTCCATTTTTATGAAACTTCTGGTTTGCTGCACTGTAACAACAGTAACATAGTGAGTGAAGGAAGGAAAGGCAAAAACTCTGAGTGAAGCTAAAGCTACAAACAAAAATTCAATTATGGGGTTTTTGCTTTTGGTGATTTTATCAACAAATGAAGGTTGTTTCACGGGATGCCCTCAGCCATCTCAAAGCTCTCATGGATCAAGGTCTTCTCTTTATCATGTTCTCTCTCTTTCATCTTCCTTTATCTTTTTTTCTGGCTTTCTTACCTTTTTTTTTTGAATTTTTTCTTTCCAATGATGCTAGTTGAGGAGCCATTGCAGATAACTTTTCAGGTGGCTATTTTCATTGATCTTTCCTATCTGATCTTAACATTCCAAATTCTTCAACTATGAGTCCTTTTTCTTCTTCCATTTTTACTACTTGGGAGTTTGCTTGTTTTCAACATTTGTTGATGCTGATCTCTGTTTTCTTATGACCTGTGTGTGGTTCTGATGTACATGTCGTGTTTTAATGGATTTTGTTTACTATTAATATGTTATGGCCTTCCGCCTCCAAAGGCTGCATCGTATTGGACCACCAGTCATCCGCTTCACCTTTAAGCATGTATACATAATAAATCAGCTTTTGCGGGTCTTGGCACCTCATGACCCTAAAGATCTTCTCTATTGCTTGAAGCCACTTCGCTGCCACCAACGGGTCGTAACATCCATTAAAGGATGGAGATTTGTGTTTTCGAAAAGTAGCCAATCTTCTCTCTTTGGGATCTGGCCCACCAACAAACTCTGCATGGGGCTGATGAATCATAGTGTGATGACTAGAACCACCAGTATGGTGACTAGGCTTACCCTCAGTATTACCCGCTCCACCTTCTTCATGGAGAGTATGTGGAGTAGGCGTAACAGTATGAAGAAGAGGATTGAGTGATCTATTCTTATTTCGAGCACCCTTCATTGCCCTTAACTCAGTCATCATATCATTTATACACTACTAGAAAATAGTCTATTTGAGACGGGCAATTTCCGTCGCAAATACAATTTGTGACGGAATTTGCGATGGAAAAAAGCTGTCGCAAAAACCCTCGTCGCAAGCAAAATTTGTGACGGCATTTTGGCTTATTATTTTCCATCGCAAAATGCGATGGATTTTTTCGTCGCAAAACAACATTTTTCGTCGCAAAAGATTGAGCTGAATGTAGACTGATACCGTCGCAAATTGCGACGGAAAATTCGTCCCAAATTTTTATCGCAAATTTGCGATGGAAAAATATTAACATACCGTCGCAAAAATGCGTCAAAAATATGCAACGACTTAGAAAAATACCGTCGCAATTTGCGACGGAATATTTAAAAATTTCGTCGCAATTTGCGATGGAATAAGAAATACCATCGCAGTCAACTGTTGAATTTGCGATGGAATGTTCTACAAATTCTGTCGCAAAATTATGAACAAATAAAAAAAAAATATTTATTTTTCAGATTTAAATTTTAATAAATATCACAAAAAACTCTAGTATTTCAACAAAAAAATTAAATTTATTTATTTTCCAGACTCTACTATATAAAAATTAAATTTATATAAATTTTCAATATTAATGAACCACACAAAAATTCAAAAACTATATTTTTCCTTAAAGAAATACATAAAAGGATTCACATGGGACTTACATTTTGAAGCAACCAACCTTGATATTTTACATCCTACAACAAATTTGAAGAAAAATAAAATATCAAAGATTATATCATAAAAAAAATATTCTAACACAAATAAAAATAGGTGATAACAATGGCTACCATGAAGAATGAGTTTGAGAAGTGAATAAGACACTTGGGCTTGTCCATCATTTTAGAGAACCTAAAAATACAGATGAAATGGAGATGGAAGGGAGCCATGGAAAGGAAGATATGGAAGGAAAGATGAAAATGGTAAAGTGAAATGGAGATAAAAGTGATATAATGAATGTTTGATTTTCACGAAATGGAGAAAAAATTGAAAGAGAATGGAGATGAAAGAGAAATGAGAGAAATGAAATATGTGAAGTTAATTTTTGTACTTATAAGCGTTTTTGTGACGGAAATGTTCCGTCGCAATTTGTGATGGATATCTATCCCGTCGCAAAATTTCGCAACATTTTAGAATTCCAAAATTTTCAAAGCCCGCTAATTTTATTTTTCAAATTGCGACAGAAAATACCGTCGCAATTTGGGACGGATATAATTTCGGTCGCAAATTTGCGCAATATTTTTAAATTTCAAAATTTTAAAATCCCACTAAATTTATTTTTCAAATTTCGACGAAAAATTCTGTCACTTTTTGTGACGGATATATTTTCGGTCGCAAATTTTCGCAATATTTTTGAATTTTGAAACTTTGAAAGCCCACTAATCTTATTTTTCAAATTACGATGGAAAATTTCCATCACAATTTGGGACAGATATATTTTCATCGCAAAATTGCACAACAGTTTTTATGGTCAGTTGCTTATATGTTATTGATAGAAGATATATATAAAATTATTAATTAAGAAAAATTATATTTCAATATTTGCGATGGAATGTTATTCCGTTGCAAAACACAAGTGGAATATCGTCGCAAAATCCGTCACAAATCATATCTAATAATACCGTCGCAAAGTCTATTGCAAATTGCAACGGATTAACTTTCATAGCTGTCGCAAAGTTTGCACCCAAGGTTTGCAACCGGTTTGCCCGTCGTAAAAATTTCCGTCATAAACACCCGTCGCAAGTTTTTCATTTTTGCGACTGAAATAATTTCCGTCGTAATTTGTGACGAAGATGCGATGGAAATTGCGTACAATTTTGTAGTGACCAAAATTTTGACATATTTCCATCGCAATTGTTTTACGGTCGCAATTTCCGTCTCAAATTGCGACGATTGATTTTTCGTAGCAATTTCCGTCGCAATTTGCGACGGTTTATTTTTCATCGCAAATTTCCGTCACAATTTCAGCATTTTCTAGTAGTGATAGTGGTATGAGAATCCTGACTAATCTTTAATAAGATCTCATTAGCCAGGCGACTAGCAACCAATTCCCTTTGCATGGCTGCCATTGTAGTTGTCACGGGATCAGACTGTCCACCAACATTGCCTCTTGGCCACCACGATTTCTCACCAAAGCCGCCAAAACATGATTTGATGGATCATTAGCAGCATTTGACTCAGGGTTCCCTCGGGCTCTCGTCATAATACTACACATGCTACACAAAGAAATGAGTTGACCAGGTTCACATTCAGTAATCACAATCACACATGCAGTAGTCACAGTGAATTCCTAAAACAACTACAAAGCAACTCACACAACAAAATAATATTCCACAAGTTTTCCTAAGAAACTGCTCTGATACCACTATGTTAATGCTCAAGAATCTGAATCTAATATAGCAACTGACCCTACTTCAGAGAAGAACAAGTAGGGGTGTGCATAAAGCGGTTCATAACCGATTTTAACAAAAACCGAACGAACTGGTTTTAAACAATTTGTTTTCAAACCGAACCAGTTTTCTTCTTTTAAAACTAATTTTTAATTTTCTAAACCGGTTTGAAACCGGTTCCAAAACTGATTTATGGTTTATAACCGGTTTTGATTTAAAATCAGTTTTAATTCAAAATCGGTTTTAAATCAAAACCGGTTATGAACCATAAACCGGTTATCAAGTTCAAAATCGATTTTTTAACCAATTCAAAATCGATTTTTAATGAATTGTGCTATTTTTATAAGTAGTCGTTTGTTTCTCCCGATTATAGGTAGTTAACCAACTATTTTTTTGCAAGAATCTTCATTGTTTTGGAACTCTTCAGACGAAATGATTCTTATAGAAATTGTTTTATGTTGTTTTGAGAGTGATTGGTAGAAAAACAATTGGATTATTTTAAAATTATAAAAAAAGTTGCTCTTCGTTCTCTCAAGATTTATGTTACTAAAAGTTTCATTTGAACTGATGGAGGAAGGTATAGGTAGGGGTGTTCAAAATGTCCAAAAGAACTAAACCAATCCATAACCAAACTGCTACACCTTCTAAAAACCGGTTATTTTTAAAAATCGGTTTCATATGAAACTGTATTTTATTTATATAAACTGGTTATTTACCAAACCATTAAAATAATTGGTTCTCCATAACCAAATTGCTCTACAATTATAGAACAAATAAGTTAATCCGTTCTAAGTTGTCCTTTTAACGGCGTTGATTCATCATCTTAAACATCTCAGAGACGTTAAGCCAATTGATTAATTTTGTTGCCCTTTTCGTTATGATTTTTTAGCTTCATCTTTGTCATTTCAAAGCCTTCGCCTTGTCAAGTTGTGAGTTTACCCGGAGGTTTGTATGTGGTTATTATTTTTTTTTGGAAATTGTTTTTGTTACAATACATAAGAAGTGTTTTCTTAGGATGCAACCTTTCGATTTATGTATAATTAATTTGAAATAAATATTTTCTACTTGAGCTGCTTAACTTTTTTTGCTAGTTTATTGTTTGAAAGTTTGAGTCAATTGACTAATATAATAGGCATGGTAAAAGATAATACTTATTTATTTTTTAATTTTAGAGCATTTTGGTTATGGATAACCATGGATAACCAATTATTTTTATGGTTTGATAAATAACCAGTTTATAAAATAAAATACAGTTTTATATGAAACCTGTTTTAAAAATAACTGGTTTTTAAATATGAACAATTTGGTTATGGATTGGTTTGGTTCTTTTGGACATTTTGAATACCCCTAAGAACAAGAGGTCTAAAGACAAGAATAAAAAGGAGAAGTTACAACTTACAAGTTAGATAATCAGATGAAAAGCACCCAACACAACGACTAATCAAACAAGAGAAACACTTAATTTCGCCAACAACTGCTATATTATATGATGAATTTCTACTTTCATTTATTTAGAATTTTTTCTTAAAAAAGTAGCACACATGAAAGGGAGAAACAAATAAATCGATTTTATCATCATTCTATGATGAATATCTACTTCCATTTATCTAGAATTTCATAGAAAAAACAGTTCATGCAAATAATTACATGTAAGTGAGAAATAGATAAACCGATTTGAAATGGACGTAAAGCAAAAAGAAAACACCCGAATATGGGTGATAGCCTGTTCTAAAATATCCTAATCATCATCATTATTGTTTGATGTAAATATTATTGGATATACATAATTGCAACAAAGACCTGTTACTATTACACAACTAACATGGTTGGAAATAGTGGCGCCATAATAAAATGTACCAAGTGTATCATGATTCATGAAGTAGATCAAATTCAAGATAAAGATTATGTTTGTCTAAGTAATTCAAAGTAATGTGATCATGACTGTGGTGCTTTGAAATTTGGCAGAGTAATTTAAAGTTTGCATTGTCTATAGAACATGAAAAACAAAGGAACTTCAATGCTATATGGCCCATGTAACTCACCTTAGAAATAAAAATTAAATTTCGAATTAGATCAAATTCAAGACAAAAAATTATGCTTGAATCAGATACTCAAACTTTCACACACAAAATAACTAAAAAGACTATGAAATTAAGTTAGCAAAATTACAAGTAGCAATTATGTTATGAATGCGCAAAAAAAAAAAAAATAGCAGTGCGCCCTTTGTTCTTTATTGCATAAACCATCATCTGTTTTTTATTATCGAATAAAGCAGTGTTGATTATATTAATCCCTTATGTTTATCAATAATTTTTTTGTTGCTAAAATTAGGTTGATTATATTCGATGGAACAGGGGTTGAAGATTCCATAAAGTAAGCACACCAAAACCACAAATGCTCTTCTTGTTTCAGTACTCATGAAGCGGCTTGAAATGGTTTTAAATGAACAATGCTGATTCTTTCTGCCATTAATTTCATTTTTTTCTTAATCACAATATCAAGCAAATTAGACATACTGCAATATAATATAACACAAGCAAAGCATTGTTCACAACATTCAACATTAGTGATTCTAAGGAAAATATACCCATACTCCGTAGGATTGACCTGTTAAGAAAACAAGGAAACAAACACCATCTCGTGTCCCTTCGCAGCGACTGGCGATCACTGGAAAGTTATTGGCATGGCTTGACAGTGGCGTGCGGTTGAGCAACAACACAATGGACGGTTGGAGGGAAGATTTGGTTTGCAAGTAAAGAGGGAAAAATTAAAGGCAAAAGACGATGTGAAAACAAAAGGGGAAAGAATGAAAGAAAATAAAAGAGAAGAAGAAACGATGTTATTTTCCCCTTGCTGCATAGTTTTTTTCCTGTATTAATCCATATATATATATATATATATATATATATATATATATATATATATATATATATATATATATATATATATATATATATATATATATATATGGGGCAAGATCATTTTACACCGGTATAAGAATAATAAGTCTTACACCAAATCTTAACCATTGATTTTCTTCCTCTAACGGTTAAGATTTATTAGATCTCATTCATTAATTAATTTTTATATATATATATGGGCTTCTTTTTCTACATCAGCAGCATAAAGTTGCTGTATGTAGTTGAGACAACAGAGTGGGTCCCACTATTTTTATTTTATTTAAAAAAAAGGCCAAAATCTACATGCGTATCCTGCCTGTTTCGTGCAGTAGTTAAATATGGAAAATCATAACCATACAAAAGATAAAAGTATTAAATATTGTTATATGTAAAACGACTATAAAAATAATTTTACCACACATATATATATATATATATATAATTATTTCTGCAGCTGCTATGTGTACAACAACAATTATAATAGCCGCCAGGAACCACATTTCTTTTTTTTTAAATCGGGTGAGTTCCACACTTTTTATGTCAGCCGTAGAAACTGCTCTCTATAGTAGCTACAGAAATGACAGCCCCCCCAAGGTAAATCATGCTCTCCATTTGACTTAAACCTACTTACACAAATTCCGAGCTGAGCATCAAAGTGTCAATGGAGAAATCTATGGAGAAGCAACTTTGAGATAGCCCCAATGGAGCTTCAACATCAGCTAAAAAATATTCAGTTCTGATAATTGTTAAATGACTAATTGTTCCTGGATAAGCTACTTATGTCTCTCGGTAATTTTAGAAACAAAGGTGACAGGATAATATCAAAAAAAGGATGTATATTATATATTTGATTTTGGTGCTGCATCCTGCAACAAGAGCATTAAATTTTTTTAGTAAAACTTAAAATTAATTATAACAAGCTACATATTGTTTCCTTGGGGAAAGACCATCGTTTTTGTCAATATTAACTTTGGTCACATGCACGTGAAAATTTTATCTAAAAAACCACACTGCATGTATATTAGCAAATGTGTTTGCTGCAAAAGGCTACTTCAATTTTTGCTAAAGTAGATAATTTTGTAATGATGTACGAACTAGAATATTACAAGAAAATTTATTTTGGTTTATTCAAATTTGCCAAATGACTACTTTAATTTGTCAGGGGAAACCGTAAGATTTTGCATGAGCTATAGCTAGTTTGCTAGAGATCATACAAGAGAAACTTTCAAGGAATAAGTTGATGTTGAAATGCCACCATTTTAGAAAAAGGAAAATTTTATAGAGAGAGGAACTATAATTTTTGCTTGCTGCTAATTTGCAATAAATTAGTAATTGTTGCTTAGATACAAATGCAACATATATCCAGAATTTGTTGTATGATCTCTATATAAGACACCTGGTTTCTGGCTATCAAGCCACAAGCAATTATCATGACAATATTTTGCAATTTTATAGTATTGATGGATTAGTACATAACATAAATAAGAAAAGGACTGTGGGGAGCGTATAGATAGTTTGATCTAATTTTCATTACCTATATGATTATATCAACTACCTTCTATATTTTCACGATGCTGTGCTAATGTTTTAAAAGAAAAACAAGTACAAAAAACACACACAAAAAAAAAAAAAAAAGTATCTTCAAGGTGCCCCCTAACATGTGGTCTGAGTCAGAAATATGCTTTTCTCGCCGGAAAATTTAAAGAAGAGATTTAAGGATGATAAATTTTTTTTCTTAACTATTTTTCATTATATTTATCTGCACTTTTATAGCTAGCTACTGGATAAAGCTTAAGGCTGTCAAAGCAGTTATCTCTGCAGTTATGCTCCATAACTTTACATCATCGACCTAATTTATAAGCCTAAACACATGGTTTGAAGACATAGAGATACCCACTTTAGATATAGAAGGCAGACATCTACTTTATCTTGATGAAACATGTGCTCAGATTAATTCTAAGAGCAGATCATGCGCTTTTCTTATATGATGGGCTATTGTGTCTACTTCAAGCTGTATTAGCAAAGAATCCATAAGGAACCATCTCAAACAAACTAAAAGCCCTTTTAGGTTGAATTGGTTGGGATTAAAGTGATCAGTTTGATTCTCACCGTCCCATTTTATTAAAAAAATTATGAAATATTATAGATTTTCTTAGCATAAGTAGGTGCAGTTGTGGACTTGTTTGGTAGCCTATGTCCACAAGTGCGGACATAAATCCCTCAAATTTTTTTTTTTTTGTTTTTTCTTTTAAGCATAGTAATAAAGCATGATGTTGATCAGAATAAGCTTTGCTCGAATATATAATTAGAGATAGAATGGAAATGAATGGAATACGGTGGGATGGAATGGAATGAGATGCCATATATTTCATTGGATATTTTATGATGTCATACAACAAAATCAGCTTGATTAAAAAAAAAGGTGTTGGGAATAATTTTTTATGTTAAGTTGAAGTTTTTTTTTCTTATTTATATTTTTTTGTTTTTTAATGCATTTAAAATTTTCTTAAAAAAAAAAATTGGGAGCACTGCCCCTGAACCTCCATCATTAAATGTGCGGACATAAATAATATTTTCTGGGTCCGCCACTGAGTAGGTGATATGATATTATCCACCACTCTAGCCCAATGGATTCTTATGTAAAAGAATATATTATTAATATGACCTTCAACTAACATAATAAGTTTTTGGATTGAAATGACTCTTTACAACACCAGTCACTTTTGTTACCTTATTATATATGAAAAAGCACTCCAAAAAAGAGCTACTTCAATGATAATGTGAATTTAAGAAACGAACTCGGTTAATTATAAGTGCCAAGGAACTTCCATTAATAATTCACTTTGCAGCAAAGTAATTCCATGTTTTGTATTGGATACAATAAAATTGGTCCCAATTTTTTTTGGCTATAAGAGAAATGTTACAGGACTAAAGGTTACCACTGTCCAATTGGGAAATGGATCCAGAAGCCTACAACCATAAAAGGAAGGTGGTATGGATGTAAGATGCTTTTCTTTACTCTTAGCTTTTGAAACTCCTAGTTTTCAGTGCCCCTTCTACAAATTTACAATGATGATCATCTTTCTATTGGATGAGAAGGGTTTTTCTTTTCTTTCTTTCTTTTTTCCTTTTTATCTGTTGCAAACAATATGACATATGAAGATAGCAAAGTGTTTTGCTTTTAGCCTAATGCTAATATATAGATAGCATGCAAAGATTCTTTTCCGAAAAACTCAAATAAAGCCACTTCTTAAGTATTAAGAATCATTTTTCTCTCCTCTGTTACCATTATTTCCTTGGAGGTAATGTACTTGAAATTCTAAACCTTTCAAGTCTGCGACTGCAACAACTTGAAGAATACCATCATACATATGTATATTTTTTTGGCCGTCCAAACTTAGGAATAATATCAGTTTTTGGTCACCATTTTCCTTTGGTATTATGCTATCATTTCCCACTTCCCAATCAAATGCTTAAGATGGTCCAGAAACAGCTCATTTACATCACACTATTACAATAACAACCACATCTTAAACATTCCTTTCATGCATGTTATGTAAGATTCTCCTCTTTTCTTGTTTTTTAATTTGTACAGGGTTCCATTATATTATATATACCTAAGTAGACGTAGATTCCCTGTGTGTGTGTGAGCTGTGTTTGATGAAGAAAACTTTTTGTTTGTTGCCTGTCATGTCCAATAGAAGACAAACAGAAGAAAAGGGTTTGTAATTGTTTCGGTATAAGGAATAAAAGGATAACGATTTATATTCGCTGCTTAGGAATGGAATTTGAAAAAGATAAAGAAAGGGAAGTTGTCAATCGCTATTACTATATATATATATATATAGATATATAGTAATGTATAATATTCAAAAATTGTTCTTTAAGCAACTAATAATTTATAGAAATTATGTATAGTATAGTTTATACTTCACGATTACTTTTTTCCTGCCTTATAATACATTTGTTTCATTTTGATAATAAACTTTGATTGACTTGTGAAGAAGCTCAAATTAGTAATCCTTAATCTATATTATATAATGGTATTGACTATCATCTTATTTGGGAGATATCAAATTACAACTTCTCTTTAAAACTTATATAATCCATCTCTTTTATCACCAAGATTGCAATCAAATCTTTTAATTATAATTTTTATATACTACTATTAAGGTGATAATGAGGATAATGGCATTGTCAATCATAAACCACTATAAAACAGAAAGTATCAAATACGAATGGCAAAAAAATAAAATGCATGATATGATTGGTGGTATATCAACGCATATGAGTTAAGAGTTCCACTCCACAGTACACAGATATTATGAATGTGTTTAATGACAAGAATTAAAGGTTAACACAATCATGGCTTCATTATTACTCTTCTCTTGTCAAGGATGAAATGGCCTCTCAAGTGCCACTTGGGATTTCATGATAAGTAGATTAATAGGGTATGATGACATTTTTCTCACAATTTTTTTTTTTCATTCGAGCATTCAATACATCTTTTAACAAATATGTAAAAATGAAAAAAATGTTTATCATTTTAAATGACGCAAAGTTGTGTCTATTTATATTATCTTTATTTTTATGATTATTTTCTTCCATATCCCTTTTTTTTCTGTTTCATGAAAGGAAATGTCTACTTGTTGAGTACCGTAAATATGCTCCAGAAAAAAAAAGGAAGCATTTACAATGTATCAGATGTTGAGTATGGCTCATACTTCGTATGCTGATGAGGAGCTCATCTTTGATACAGTAGTAGTATGTACTATTGCCATTGAAAATTAAACACTTGTTTTTAATATATTTTCTTTTCTTTTCCATGTCATCAATCAGCATAGGTGTTTAATTTGTATTGGAGGGAGGTATAGAATAGTGGGTAAGACAATAGTATTGTAGAAATTTGTCTCGATGAGGGCCCTTATTGTCGGGGTCAATATAAAAGCAACTGGGGTCTCGCTGGACGTAGGGTTTTTCTAATCGTATTTATATTCTTATTGTAAACCGAGTGATTTGTAATGAGTGACGATAAAATGAATATAGTACATACGATAATGTAATTATAGTAAAGATAAACTGAACGTAACCTATATTAGATGAACAAAGTGTAAATGTCTCACTCTCTCTTCTCTTTTCTCTCTTCTCTCTTCTCTTTTATTAATTTTGTGTGATCGTGGATTTTCAACCTAATATACACCGAACTTGACTCTGATGTGTCACAGTCCAATTGACTTTGATTCAATTGCGCCCGTAATACAATAGATTTTTCTCAGAAAAAGACCCTACAAGTAGTTGACCGTTTGGAAGAAGGAAACTCTTAGAACTCTCAAATCAGAAAGTAATAAAAGAGAGAACATTCATGCACTACGGCTTCATTTCCATGCGTGCAAACACAGCACTTTTTTGGACCTTTTTTTATCTCTCTAAATGGAATTTTATCTCTCTCTCTCTCTATATCTTACTTTGATTCTCATCTCTCTGCAATCCACCGTTAGTTAATATTCTCCCCTTCAGCAGGAACCTATCTTTTTCTGCAATTCTCCAATTTCTCTTCATTGCTTTCCAAGACAAGAATATCTCTCCCCGTTCCACTTCCTTATAGATTCCTCTCTCTCTCTCTCTCTCTCTCTCTTTTTCAACCACTATTAACGATGTATAATGAAACTTGTTTTTCACCTGCTCCTTTCTCTCTCTCTCCAACCCCTTCTTTTCTGTCTCTATCATTTTCATTTTTTTTCGTGCTTCCTTTTGGCTCCTCCAGGTCTCACATAACAAGAAATCTATACATAAGCTTACATCGTTATGGCTCCTCCTTCAGATATCAATCATCTTTCTCACCCTTGTTTATATGGTATTTTCTCTCTGTTCTTCTTCTTCCTCTTCTTCCTTCTTTAGAGCTTCATGTACCTATCACTAACACTTGTCATCAATAAGTGAAAGACAAAATAAAATTTTCCAACTTTATGTACCTTTCTTTTTATTTTGTTGATTTTACTAAATGGGTATGTATGGGTGGTTATTCTCAAAGTTTGTTTCTCATTTTACTTTGCATGTGATTTCTGAAGATTATCTAAAGCGTGTTATAACTGAGTTGATTCATTTCATACTATGATTTAGTTCTTCTAATTTAACCTCTCTCTTTTTTTTATTATTGTAATTTTGGTGGGAAGCAGGGGATTTTGTTTCTTCATACTCAGAGAGAAAGTCTGGTTTTATGAAATGGTTTGGCAAGGTTTTCAAAATTGGGTCCAATAGAGGAAAGTGTGGTGATCGTAATCTACAGGAGCCTGTGGAGGAAAACATGGTTTGGCGAGTTCCAACTAGATCGTTGGTAAACAGAAGCACTAACTTTCTGTTTTTTGTTTCATTGATAACACTCTTTTGTTTTATTCAAGGATGTCTATTGTTGTTGTTGTCCTTGTTATAAATATGGTTATTGCTTTGCTCAAAATAATAAAGGGAAATAGTTAGTCACCGCAACATGCTACTTCAGGGCTCAATCCATGTTGATTTTATTTATCATCAATCACAACTCAATCATGAGCACTAGAGAGTTGACTTATTTTGTCTTGTTTGGTTGATTAGATATCCTCTTGTGAGACTCACAACTTTAGGCTACAGCTCAAAGCACATAGTGAATTTTTTTACACACATTTTTTTACTTCAAAAAATTTGGTTCTGCAATGTCAGCTTAATTTGTATCTTAGTTGTGTACCAGTAAAGTGGACCATATGAGTTGTGCTGCATCATGTATTCATGTGTAATAACAACACTTTTTGACTAATTTTTGCACTTGTTTGTACATAATGATGTTCCTTTTATTTACTTCCAATATCATGTGGAATTTCTTTTCTCCTTATATTATTCATGTTCTCTTCAAAATATCACCTTGCTGTGCAAAATCAGGGCCATTTAGAGTGTCTAGTTCATGAAATTCTTTTCAAATGAAGTATCAGTAAAACAAAGTTCATAACTGGATATGCAATGATTATGTTGGTTTTTCTTTTACCATCATAACTTTGAATGTGGAATAAGATATATTGAATAAAATTCTTGATGTCATTAGGATGAACGTGCTAGATCCCGGAAGGAGGAAGAGGATCTGAATCGTGCAATTTCACTCTCTTTAAGTGAAGATTTAAAGATTCCAACTGGTAGGTACTAAAGTTTTAAAGAAAGTGCTTGCTTTCTAGCTATTGTGATGATGGTAATCAAAGACTAAACTTTTATTTCCATTTGCTCATCAAGGATATAGATGGCGGACAGGAATTGATGAAGATTTGGCAAAGGCACTACAGGATCGCATGCACTCATCTGCACATCCTCCTTATGCCCCTCTACCTTTTCATCCCCGGTCACTTAGGTAAAATTTTTGCTCTTCTGAATCTTGTATATGACATGTGGAGGCCAAACATCAAGTGTTTTCAATTTGATCCATAGCATGATTGTTGATAGTTGTTGTTGGTCACTTCTAGTCAAAATCACATTAAGTGAAGATTTTTCTGGTATTATGTATGTCTGTGTGTGTGGTAACATTAAAGTTGAACAGAATTTTAAAATAAGTTTTGATTTCTCTATTGATTTTACTGTACATTATGTAATTAATTTTGGTTTCATTGTTCTGATGCTAATACATTTTGATGGTCCTGCTCCATCATTTCTTATTTATAACTGATAATGTACAGTATTCCGTCGCATATCAAAATATGTGGAGGGTGCAACCGGGAGATACTATACGGAAATTGTTTGGGATTTGAGAATAGTTATTTTCATCCAGACTGCTTTAGGTGCCACTCTTGTCATCACCCCATTACTGAGCATCAGGTAGTTTGATCCTCTTTGAGATTTAGAGAATGTTGATTCTTGATATCATCTATTTTCCTTTTTAAGTTTTGACACACATTTACACAGGCACACCATGCAGAATTGCAGATGCACTCATATGTATATAATACTTATCTTCAATATTTCCCCCACAAATTCATGTTATTTACACTTCAAAGCTATGGTTATAGTGCTACAAAAGTATTGATTTTGGTATTTCTCTTGTATGTATCTCTTACTGCCTTTTTTTCTGTTGATTCAAGTTTTCTTTGTCAGGGAAGCATCCATATCACCAATCCTGTTTTAAAGAATTGACCCACCCTAAATGTGAAGTTTGCCATCAACATGTAAGATTAGTCTTCCTTTCCTTATTCACACTGTTCTGCTTTGTTATTATTAGTTTTGTTTTCTGATAAAGGTCATTAAATTTAAATGAATTCGATATACCTTATAAGAGACCATAGCACAAGTTTGTGATGACGGGACCAAATAGTATAATCAGTCTTCTTCTGAAATAGGACATCTGAATTAATTTTAAATTGCAGTCATCATTAATATCGTTATATCCTATTCTTTATTATCACTTAGAAGATTGTGGCAGTTATTTTATATAACATTAATTAATCACATGATATGGCATAGGAGCTTTCCAGTGATAATTTACAGTTGATGAAAAGCAATATTAACACTTGTGATATTTTATTTCACTTTCAGATTCCAATAAATGCCGCTGGTTTGATTGAGTATAGGTGCCACCCCTATTGGAACCAAAAGTATTGTCCATCCCATGAAAAAGATAACACAGCTCGCTGCTGTAGTTGTGAAAGATTAGAGGTACTACTAATTTGATTGGTAATCAGGAATGTTTAATAATATATTTTGCTAAAAGTTTCTCTCTTTTTCTAATTTTTTTTGTTTTAATAAATTATCTTCTCCTTGAAGTGTCGGAATGAAAGATACTATAGATTGGAAGATGGACGTACATTGTGCTTTGAGTGCATGGAATCTGCTATAACGGATACTGGTGAATGTCAGCCTCTTTATCATGCTATCAGAGACTATTATGAAGGAATGAACATGAGGATAGATCAACAAGTTCCAATGCTTCTCGTTGGGAGAGAAGCACTTAATGAAGCTATTTTTGGGGAGAAGAATGTAATGACTAATGAACCATCCATTTTTTGTTTTGCTGTCATACAAATTAATCCAATTCCTCTTACTCTTTATTGGTTTCTACCAGGGTTTCCATCACTTGCCAGAAACAAGAGGTTTATGCCTATCAGAAGAGCAGACTGTCACCAGTGTATGATTTTCAAAAGTTTTTATCTGATTAGAATGTGAAAAGTGAAAACCTACTTGAACCAAGTTACAAATTATCTGTGAGGTAACTCCACTAATTTCTTATTTTCTGTTTTTTCAGGTACATAGATGGCCAACACTATTTGGAGGCCATAGATTTATAGGGATGAGAACTCAACCTCAAAGGCTGACTAGAAAATGTGAAGTTACAGCTATTCTTGTTCTATATGGTCTTCCAAGGTAATTAATATTTAATACATACTCTTTGTCCTTCTCCAATTACAGTTGATTCCCTTTTGTGTACTATTGGGAGAACCAATGAAAAACAATGTTACTACATGGTGTATGCAGGTTACTCACTGGTGCTATCCTTGCCCATGAGTTGATGCATGCTTGGTTACGGCTTAAAGGTTATATACATTTTGATCCTATATTGGTATTCAACTCCTTAGTATTTATTAATTACATGATTATCATCTCACTTATCTTGAACTAATCAGGTTACCGCAACCTTAATCCTGAAGTAGAGGAAGGTATATGTCAGGTTCTTTCTTACATGTGGCTTGATTCAGAAGTGATGCCTGGTTCAAGAACCATGCCATCAACATCAGCAGCAGGTTCTTCTTCTTCCTCGTACTCCTCATCATCAACATCATCATCAAAGAAAGGTGCAAAATCTCAAGTTGAAAATAAATTGGGTGCATTTTTCATGAACCAAATTGCCAATGATTCTTCCCCATCTTATGGTGGTGGCTTTAGAGCTGCAAATGAAGCTGTTAATAAATATGGTTTACGTTGTACTCTGGAGCATATTCGTTTTACTGGTCAGTTCCCACTGTAATATGAACGAACACCTTCTCTAAGGACTTTGGATTGTAGTGTTTGATGTTTAAGGATGTCCATGTCCAAATTTACTAATATTATTAAGCATGCCTTGTTCCTATTTTAGACATGTTCTTCTTTAGTGATGCAGTTAGTGTAAACATCATATGTTTATACCAAACTTTACTATGTAATTATATATTCAATAGAAGACATCAATGGCTTAACAAATGATTAAGAAATGTTTAATGTTAAATTAATATATATATATTCCATACAATCTCATTTGATTTTTTATTTTATTCAAAGTAAATACGAAGATTTATGAAAAGCTTTAAGTCTTGGGGTAAATGTTAACACTAGTTTATTTAGAATAGATATTCACTAAAACTCGCTCTTGTTTCGTATTCATGTTTAATGAAATCTTATAAAACTCCAAAATAGTTTTTCCTTTACTCTTTGTTATGTATCTCATTTATATTCAATAATTTAGAAATAAAAACGGCTTCAAGCTGGTAGTGGGGAAAGTTTGTTAGCTAACTAAAATATGTTCACTAATTCCTTGACAAATTTTGTTCTAATATGCTTCTATAGTTCTATTGAATTGTTTTTTTTCTATTGACATGTGGCCGGAAACTTAGTTGTTTACTTGTTTATCATTTTTTTTTTGGAGGTTATTATTGTTTACTTGTTTATCTTTTTTTTTTTTTTGTGGAGGTTACAAGGAATTGAACACAACACCCTACACTACACACACTCCTAACACACACACCCCACACCACTGGGCTAACCCTAGTGGTGCCATTTACTTGTTTATCTTATTCATGGACACGCATGCGGATATAGGAGGAATTTAGTAAAGTGTTTGCTCCCATAGGAAATTTTATTGGGAGATAAATTCATATTAGCACTTATCGTTTTATCACTCCATGATGATAGAAAGGACAATCACCACCTTGATTCTCTCTCATTAATTATCTCTAAAAGATTAACAATAATTTTAAATGTAAAAATTATATCTCATTATCACTTTTTTTTTTGGTAATAAATCTCATTATCACTTTAGCACTTTGTCACTTATCTAAAATTTTTTTTTAAAACAATGTAAAAACGTTAATTTTAGTAAGGGTTTAAAATATTTCACATTGTAAGAGATAAAATTATTTCATATACAAAAAAAAAATATATGATACCTATGTGAGACTATGTGAGTAGAACAGAAAAAAAAGAAGAGAAAAATTAGACCCCACATATTATCATGTATTTATAGGAAATAATTTTATTTCCTACATGAGAAAAATCAAACCTCATTCTTAAACATGTAAATGTATGAGATCATGTATAATACTAACAACATAAAATTCAAGAAAACACAAATAAACATATCACCTTTCAAGCGTGTTATACATGCAAAAATAAACTAACTATTATCTAATAGACAATCAAAACCCTCGTGTATATAAGATTATGAACCTGTACATGTTTGAACTTTGAATGTACAGGCAATATTGCGTGCATCCATAGTTCACCACAAGGGCAAGGAGACAACAAAATTCATTATTTGTTTAGTTACATGCCTTAATATTAATAAGATATATTTAACCTTCAGTTAATTTGGATTTTAATCTCGGAAGTGTCTAGTTACGCTACTTTCATTTTTTGTGTTCAAACAAAATCCAATGGGTTTTAACCCAACAATGATGACGACCCTAAATAATATAACTACATAAGGATGCTTTAATTGTTCTTATAAATGTGTTAAATGTAAACCTTTCATTCTGAAAGGTGAAAAGTAGTGCTACCGGCATTCTCTTAGTATTGCAAAACTGTTTGCATTAGGACTTAGGAGGATATCTCCTATAATTTGTAAATACGAAATTAATGGTTCGAAATGATACGCAGATTCATAAACTTGAGCATAAATTTTTATGACCCAAAAAAATGTATCAAAAACATTAATTACTAATTTTAATTCTTTTATGATATAATTAATTTTACGTCATATATATATTCGTCTTAGCTCATTTGAGTTTATTTATAATTTCAATATCACGACTAATAAACAACATATAATGTAATATAGATTGCGCTTACCACGACTACGTAACCTCTATATAATGAGACAATTTTATATTTGTCATTCTCACACAAATTATCATTTACCAAGCACCATGAGAATAAATATTTTTTACATAAAGCGACATATATAAAGTTAAAATCACGCAGTTAAAATACATACAATTTGAGTTCAGATTAATTCAATTCCCAATGATGATTTCTATCAATTGGACACAATTAAATAAAACTTAATCGAACCAACTTCTAAAACTGCTATGATCAATTCATGTAAATAAATTTCAACGGATTGAATGTATGTAAATCCAAATTTTAAGGACCAAAAGAGTGATAATTTAATAAAAATCTACATTAATTCATATCAAAACATAAAAAAGCTTGAAATCAACTCTACCATGATACACCATTCTCCTAGTAGTGGTAACATAAAATCTCCATGTATGCAGTGAAACACTTCGACTACAGTTCTATGCGGTAATAGAAGCTTTTTATTAGAATGAATTATTAGACCAACAACATCTAAGAAAGTTAGGTAACAATAAAAAGTTGAGTAAAACAGACATCATTACCCTAAGACAGTTCATACTTCACATCACGAGCAGTTACTCCAGTTACTAATGACATAAACAAGAGAATCATGAGTGGTTAATTGAACCACAACTCCTAGCTAATATAAACACATATTCAACCTTAGGAGAATCAAGGAGAACCCAGCATGCTTACATTCAAGCAGAAAACATAGACATACAAGTCAAATATACAATTAAACAACTCTTCTTCAGTAGTTAACCATTTCCTCATCATTGTGATACTTCTTTCCCAGGCATTATTACACTCTACAAATGTACATCCGCAATGATAGTATGATACCATGCTGAAATGGTTTATCTTCATCTAATTTCTTATCAAATACTAACTCTCCTACATCGATTTCCTATGTTCTTAATACTAATACACAGTGCTCCGTAAGGTGTGTAACTGTGTATGTAATACAATAAATCACTGTCTTAAACAAATTTAATATGAACCATAGATATGCATTCACATGCATACATTTATGGAGTAGGTTATGCTGTCATTTGTCTTAAAGAAATAACATTAAAATATAACTCTTACCAGAAACTTATTTTCTTGCACTTTTATTTATCAAGTCATGATTTCTTCCTTTATGTTTCTGTTTTTACTTATTTGGGTGTGTTTAAGGAGCCTACATTTGTTAGCCAAAGGAAAGAGACATTTGAACCTGGTTCCCCCACTAAAATTGCTAAAATGCATTCTTGAATTCTCAATTTCAGGAATTTCAGGTATCCTTCTCTGTTTCCCTTCCACTTTGATAACCTGAGGTTACAACAAACCTAGGACAAATGCTACACAGATAAAAGGCTAACCTTGGCCAAGTATTATTAACATCTCATGTTCATCAATGAACAGACATAGATAAACTTACTCCATTAATTACTAGATTGGCTCCTTAAATTGTAGGATTCAATCACATTACTCTAAAATAAAAGAGTTACATTAATACACTATCAAGTGAAAATGAAGGAATAACACCAATTCAAAAGCAAAGAGAAGCCACGTGAACAGCATCACAAGAAAACTGCAATTGGTGCAGTCAATATAGATGTTACCTTGCTTCTACTACTTCGGAAGTGCTTAATAAATATGCACAAAGATCCATAAAAGGAAATTAACAAGGAGACAAGTGCAAGGGAATCCAGATCTTCAAATGTTTCAACCACCCTTCCCCAGTTACAACATCCAAAACAAAAGAAAAATGAGATTAGTGTTAACTTGATGACTGGATCAAATAAGAATGCAACTGAACTAAGTTATTAAAAGAAATACCTTAGGAGCCTAACACCAACCAATTAAAAATATAGCCCATTGTGCTACTGCTACCCCTCCCATCCTTCATGCCTATCCATACCTAATTATCTCACACTATAGACATTGATAAAAAGATGTTGAACATGAGTTACTAAGCACAATACATACTAAAGGCCAAAATAATAAATATTATCCCCAATCAACTACCAGGTTCACATTTAACAGGTCTCAGACTCCTACAATACTGAAAAGCAGACCCCGTGAAACCCAGAAATCTAAAACAAGAAGGACTTTCCTTTTCTTGCACCATACAGATGCAGCAGAATAATGCCAAATGAGCTTAACAAGTGCATTCTAAAGTCCAAACGGCACACTAAATCTGGCGAAAGGGAAGGAACAGACCCTACCACCCTTCCCTTCTCTTAAATAAAGGTTATCCTATCACCTATGAAACTATTAATTGCAAAATCATTCAATGCGCTACTGTCCAATAGGACCAATACCATAACTCACACAATGACTTTCTAGCAATTTCCTCTAATGGATGAAGTACTAAATGGATAACTAGTGAAAGAGTCAAACAACAACGTAAGCTTACCATAAATTCCTGCATATAGCTCCAAAATCTCATTCCAGGACCATTTCAAATTTCATTCATCCACACCTACACGATCATAAATGAACTGTTCTACCATAAAAAAGAAGAAGCAATTATACAAAAGTGTTCAAGGATGACACTTTATGTGTTTCTCCTATCCGCTTATTCAGTGTTCGAGATAGTATCTAGGGGTTCGATTTCATTTAATCTCTTTATTACGTTTGAATTCCTTCTTAATGTTGATTGTCCTTAGTATCAATCTAATCAATTCTTTCGCATGTTATTAGAGCTCAATCCCTTGTTACTCTAAAACCTTTACAATATTGGAAGAACCCTAGTTCCCCGGTTATTCCCCAAGCATGCAAGCATTAAGTTCAAGAATCTTAAAGATTACGCAAACCCTATGTCTATCCCTAATTTTTGACTTGTTCAACTAGATAATTCAACTTGTCTTTTGCACACTTGCATACTAAGATTATTTACTTTAATCCTAAAAGAATGCATATGATCTTTTGATCAACCACTAAGGTAGCATGCATGAATTGTAATGAATTCACATTCTGATGTACACTTAGGATTCCAACATTCATAAGCTGAAATTCCTTATTCTAATGGTTAAGTTGGAATTACATGGCGTGTCAATTAGTGCATAACTCCTGCAAATAAATTTGGGAATCTTACTCCAGGAATGCCATTGTCCTGAATATCCATATTCTTACATTGAACATGCCATAAAATTCTGATTATGAATTCTGCATTGCAATTGCAATTAACCATATATGTATGACCTCATGACTATGAATTCTGAATTTATAGCTTGATTAAAGAATAAAACAGAATTTGCCCCAATGCCAATCTGGGAATTCTAGTTTTGACAGCATAAAGGAAGTTCACTGTTTTATGTCTTAATCTGTTAATTATGATTGATTGGAACTACCCTACTCACTACTGATATTATTACTTGATCCCATTCTGCTTATTATTTTCAGAATACAATCGGAATGAAATCTGAGAATTGTTTTGTGGATTGTTCACTAACTTGGGAAACTTTTCTGTTTTTCAGGACATGGCACCAAAGGACAAAAATTTGGGAAAGAGGGCAAGGAAGACCAAGGCCACAGGGGCTGCCTCTAGCTCCACCCCCCCTCCGGAATTTGACTCCCATAGATTCACACCAGCTGCACATGAAGAAAGGTATAACAAAATTGTGGCAGCTAGCATTAGGGAGAGGAAAATGGTGTTGTATGAAAGGAGAGCACCCAGATTTCTACAACAACTTAATCCGCAGGAGGTGGAACTCTTACGCAATATCACTGACAGATAGCTCCGGCACAATTTGCAAGGAGTTTTACGCAAATGCCTACAATTTTGAGAAAGGGGCAAGGCGGATATATAAGAGTTATGTCAGGGGCAAGAGGATATTCTATTATGCAGATGCGTTACAGGAACATTTGAAAACAACCCATCATAATAGAACAGTACCGTGTGATTACAGAAGGTTACTAAGTAGGCTTGAGTATGGGCCTGCCAGAGGCAATCCTGATCATGATACCTGGAATCCAGTGGAAGAGGCAAGACCTATTCTGCAAGCCATTGCACTTCCAGAGCAAAATCGGGAGCTAACTGCAGATAACAGCCGTCCCAAGCTGTTAAAGCTAAGACAGCTGAATGCAGTAGCTAAGATATGGTTCCAGTTTATCATCAACAACATCCTCCCCACCACTCATACTTCTGAAGTACAGGTCAGCAAAGCAGCTCTCATTTACACCATTATGAATGGTGGTACAGTGGACCTTCCTTGGATTTTGGCAGATGGTATTTATGATTTTGCCCATCAGAAATCTCAGAAAGCTGCTCTTGCACACAGCTCCCTTATTCAGACCTTGTGTCAAAAAGCAGGAGTAGAGATACCCACCGAACACAAGCCAGTGGAAGTGTGCCCCCCTATTCATGTTGCTTTCATTAACTTCACCATGGGTATCCCTCCAGCACCTCCAGCACAGCCTGTTCAGCAGGGAAGACAGCCAGATCTCCCTGCTATATGGGAAGCGGTGCAATCACTGCAACGCCAGCAGGGACATATGCAGAGGAGAGCTAGATACTCTCAGAGCAGACAGATAGCGTTTCAGGACTACATGAGTGCATAGATGGTGGAGTTATGCCGACAGCAGGATAGACATGCATTACCCTTTGAGTATCCAGCATATACTGGATCTGATGAGGAGGCGACAGGCACGACCTCCACACATGCTGCTGATGACACTGCTGCTGTCGACCCCGCTGAGGCCGACATGACTGCTGACATCACACTGGACCACACTGACATATACACTGCTGATAATGTTGATGCTGCTGATGACGGAGCCGAGGCTGAGCAGGATGCAGAGGAGGAGAACGCACCCACCACTGATATGGAAGAGGATTGACCCTCCTATCAGTTTTCAGACTTTATGTTTTGTTCATTTTTCTTATTTTGATGTTTTGTTGTTAGTAGTGCATGTTGACATGGGATGTATATTGAGACTGATCCTGACATGACTATGATATTTTTTGTGGATATATGACATGCTGACGTAGTTTCTTATCTGTGACATGTGTGCAGAGTACAGTACCAAAATTTCCTGATTTATTGCTTAGGATTCTTTTAGATTTAAATTTTTTGCTGAGGACAACAAGATTTAAATCTGGGAATGGGTACCATGCAATTCATCAGACCATAAACTTCACATGGTCGGAAGGAGAAACTCATGATTACATGGAGTACACAAAAATATCCAAATTACAAATGCAGTTTTTCAGGGGAGTTTCTCAATATTATTTTCATAATATATGAGTTTAAATATTTCGTATTAGTTTATTTAAAAAAAAAAAAAATTATTTTGATTAAGTATTAGTTTATATTGAGTTTTCATATATATTAGTTTACTTTAATATTTGAAGTTTTAGATTAGTTTTAAGACCCCTTCCATCTTAGTCAATAAATAATTAGTGGATCTTAAGAGATTTTCCATTGTGCTTGATATGGATGCATAATGAATAATTACATGAAATTGTTTGATGTTTGAGATTAAAAGTATGATGATGTAAATTTATTTTTACACATAAATGAGCATCAGTCAAGCATGCTTCATAGTTCACTGGAATAAGAGAAGAATAACTAGAGTAATCAAATAGAGAGTGGAAAAATAAGTCTCACATCCTTAGCCGTAAGCTTTTGAGCCTAAACAGAATTTTTTTTTTGTGGTGTGAACTTTACTGTTGAATCACTCTACAACTTGTTTTGTTTCTCTTTGAAATGATCTGTAGTATACAATTGTTGAAATGATAGAGGCAGTTCTTTCTACAGCTAGAAAGCCAAATAGCCACCCTGATATTTATTCTTAGAGTAAGCCCCTTTGAACCTAGGTCTGTTTGTTCATTGACAATATATTATGAATAGCCATCCCATATACAATCCTCACCTGAACTGATTGATTTTTAAAATTAAATGAGGAACTAGGTATAATTGGAACAATAAAGAGAAAATCAAACTCTAGTATATGGGAGAAAAAGGTGAAAAGAGGAAATTTCCATGAAGTGGTGGAAAAAGAAAACGAAAAAGAAAAAGGTTGAACTGTGTATATGTACAAAAACAGGAAAAGAAAAAGGAAAAGAAAGAAAAAAAACTCATATGAATAAGTGGGAAAAGAAAAGAGGAAACAGTTAATAAGAACTCTGTTTAACAGTTATGCTAGTTCCACTTAGAAGTTAAATTTTGATCAGTAATCTTAAGCCACTTACCCAGATAATTCCTTTCCCTTTACCCAAGCCACGTTTCAACCTTAACAAAGACCTCTTGATTGACTTTGTATGCCAGTAAGACTGTGGAGAGTGAGAATACAAACAAGCTTATGGTAGTGTTAATTCAGTGAAGTAAGAGTGAAACACATACCCTTAAACACTGAGTGTGAGTGAATAAATAAAAATCCAGTGAGAGGGTGTTGTGGAAATTAAATTGTACTACTCTTTCTTTTGAGAACGCATGTTATGATTTTATGACTGGTGAATTATGACTGTTTGCTTGAAATTGATGTGTCATTGAATTTTAATAAGTCTGAATACTTTGATATCTTATTATTGATCAGTTTTCTGTCTGTTATTCATTAAGCATGACTAGCCGTCTCCAAACTTTCCCATAATTTTATTCTAATTAATTGCTGAGGACAACAATGTTCAAATCTGGGAATTGTTTGATAAACCTTTAGTTTATCTTGTTTAATGGACTAAAATAATATGAATCATCTAGTTGAACAAGTCAAAAATTAGGGTTTTAAAATGATAATCATGAACATTATCTGATTGTTGGAACTAAATAATATATTTGCTATTTTTGAAGGGATTTGATAACAAATGGATTCAAATATGAAGATTTAGATAAATGGAGATCAAATCAGAAAAGATATGGATAGATGGAAAGCAAAACAAAAAGATTTGAAGATCTTATCAAGATTCCCAAGTTGTTAGAAGAGGGAGCTTAAGCCCCCATTCAGAAGCTTAAGCTCTCCAAAAACGCAATTGCCACTGCCTCTGGGCGCTTAAGCCCCCAACTCAAGGCTTAAGCGCAGGACAAGAAGAAAGTTTCGTTGCGAGAAGCGCGCTTAAGCACCCTCCAGAGCGCTTAAGCGCGCAACGCGAGTCAGAAATCACCGTCCTAGGGCGCTTAAGCGCGCTCCTCGCAACGAAACTTTCTTCTTGTCCTGCGCTTAAGCCTTGAGTTGGGGGCTTAAGCGCCCAGAGGCAGTGGCAATTGCGTTTTTGGAGAGCTTAAGCTTCTGAATGGGGGCTTAAGCTCCCTCTTCTAACAACTTGGGAATCTTGATAAGATCTTCAAATCTTTTTGTTTTGCTTTCCATCTATCCATATCTTTTCTGATTTGATCTCCCTTTATCTAAATCTTCATATTTGAATCCATTTGTTATCAAATCCCTTCAAAAATAGCAAATATATTATTTAGTTCCAACAATCAGATAATGTTCATGATTATCATTTTAAAACCCTAATTTTTGACTTGTTCAACTAGATAATTCATATTATTTTAGTCCATTAAACAAGATAAACTAAAGGTTTATCATCCTTCGCCATCAAGCTTGGCAGCATACATCCAATTACCACTTTCCTTGACATCAGAAAGAGAAGTGACCTTCGCCCATACAAGATTTGTGAGTGCTTCTCCAACAGCCAACCGAGCCATCGCTTTGGGGTCTAACAGACCTTTGATTGGTTGTTCCCCAATGGCACATGCACCTCCAGTAACATCGGTAAAAGTCTGAGCTATAACAGCAACATCAGCAAGGGGAACCTGCAAAGGGCCAACGGTTTGCTGCTGTGCCACTAGACCAGTAACACACCTATCAACTTTTGTTGTTAAGAAGCGTTTTGAACAGACAGATGGTAAGCTCAATACCCTTTTCAGAGAATCTATTACAGTGATCCCTGGGGCAATATCAAATGGCTCTCGCTTATAGACACCCCTATTAAATTTAAAAGATTTTTTAGGCATGTCACCTAGGACTTTCTCCAGTTCAAGATCCACAGCAGGGAGTGGTGGAGGGAGTCCATTTGAGAGACATTTCTGAGTGGCTAAGCTATCAACTAACACAACACGTCCATCACCACTAATAGTTCCGATCACACCCATTGAAACCTTTTCCCTATTACAGATTGATTGTAAAAGCGCATGACTTTCAGGCTTCACCAAGATTGCATCTTGCTCTTGATACTCTGCTCCCCAAATTTCTAGAACAGACATTGTATGATCACCAACCACAATAGCTTGGACATCTATCTCAGCACCCTTTGGATATATAATCTCCTTTACAACATTGCAGTTCCCACCAGCACCTTGATCATGAATGCTGATAATTGGATTTTTATCCCCCATCTCAATACAAGCACGAACAAGACGATATAGTTTTTGTGCCATCTCAGCATCCCCACGTTGCACAGCATTGAAATCAAGTTCTGCATCATTCTGGCCACTAACCATGCTTGAGGCTGCCCCACATCCCATTCCAATACGATAAGCAGGACCTCCAATCTTAACAACCAACATTCCAATGTCAGGCTCTCCCTTTGATATATGAAGGTGGTCAATCTGCCCAATGCCTGCACTAAACATGATTGGCTTCAACCATTCCCGCTTATCCCCACTAGGAAGTCTCATTCCAAAATTTCTACAGAAGCCCTGGATCAATGGCTCTCCAAATTTGTTCCCATAGTCTGATGCACCATTACTAGAATCTGTAAGAATTTGCAAAGGTGATGCCAAATTCGATGGATAAGTAAAGGATGGATCTTCCCATGGAGCATAAAACCCTGATGTGTTGAGATTTCCAACACAATAACCAGCTGTGGCTGCTTGGAGCCTTGGACAAAGGAACCCCTTCCTGTTGCATGTGTATCCCTAATTCGACCTCCTGCACCTGTCTCTGCCCCAGGATAAGGTGCCACTGCACATGGAAAATTATGTGTTTCAGCTGTAAATAAGATGTCTAACTCACGTGTTGTCATGTTTAACGGACATGCTGAACCAGGCTGAAGTGGTCGCAACTGCTTTACTTGGAAACCCCTTATTGCACTTGACTTATCCTTAAAGCCAATAACTGAGTTATTCGGATTTGCCTGTAAAGTACTTTTCACAATTTGCATAAGAGTCCTATTCATAAGTTGTCCATCAATGAAAATATTTCCAGTAAAAAACCAATGCCTGCTATGCTCACTGTTGGACTCCGCAATATCAAACAATTCCACATTTGTTGGATTTCGTTTAATATCTTCTCTGAAAAGTTTGGTGTAGTATTCTAGATCATGGTCATCAAAGGCAAAACCCATCTCCAGATTTATCTCTTCTAATGCTTTTTGTCCTCTCTCCATGAGAGGTATATATCGAATTTCCTCTGGAACTACACTGGTCTCAAATGATGTTAGCTTCTGAGTATAAACACATTCAGTCATCCTATCATGTACCATGGATGCAAATTCATTGATTTGATAATCTTGTAATTCAGATGTGGTATACAACAAGTACCTCCTTGACCGCTCCAAACGGTTCACTTCTGTCAAACCACAGGCTTGGCAAATCGCCACAGCATTAGCAGACCAAGCTGTGGTAAATGACAATCTGGGGCCAACCTCTATTATGACTTTCCTCAAACCCTCCTTCCTCTTCTTCTCAAGAAAGCTCTCGGTTCCCAGATTCTCAGGCTCAAATGTTTCTTGAAGAAGCCATTTAAGGACAGAAAGCTTTCTACTTGACAGTTGGGAACCAAGGCCAATATTATAACATTGCTCTGTTTGTAGGTCCACGATCTCATTAGAGAGTTTTGCTTGAGCTTCCTTTAGAATCTGAGCATCTACTCTTTCTTGAATAAAAAGGACTCGGTACAAATGAAAAACTTCCAAGGCAGGCTTCTCAACCAAACCAGCTTGCTCTTCTATTGAACTGCTCACACCCCCAGAAACCACAGCTTTAGGATTTTCGTGAGCTTGACACCCTAAAAGAAGAGCTTTTCGAGTTGAACCAAGAACCCGATTCCTATTCCAAAGCGTACCCCAAAGTAAATGACTTCTCTGTCTTAGAGGCTTCTTCACCAAAAACAAACTCTGCCTGCAGGTACCCTGAAACCAAAATCACCAAAACACAAACCCCATTAACACAATTGCATTTCATTTTCCAAATTAAACATACTGCACCAATTAGTCCGTGAGAAACTGAAAACTAAAACAAGCCCATGCAAAAGGTACAGACTTAAAAGGCATCAAAATACGTTACTATAGAAGCAAAGGGGAAAAAAAAAACACGCATACAATTGCAATTCATAAGCCAAATCCCAAATTAAACATGCTTCATCAACTGGTGAATGAGAAGATGAAAATAAAAAATAATCCCATATCAAAGCTGCAAACTTTATCAAAATATTTTACTATAGCAGTAAAGGAGGGTAAACTCAGAAAAAAATAATGTAATATATGATGCTAATTCAATCACAGGGATAAAAATCAAACCTGCAGGAATTCAGACACCCCAAATTCGCTGGCAGTTGCCATGTCCTCAATCAAGTGTTTCAAAGCTCTTAAATATGAAGAATAAAAAGAAAAAAAAAAACTTTAAGAAGTGAGCACAATGAGATATATATGTATGATGTGAATGAAGTAGAAGTGAAGAAGACCAATATAAAAAGAAAAGAAAAGAAAAGAAAAAAAGCGTGATAGTACCGTGAGATAGAAATAGGGTTTTCGGGTGGCACAGAACAAAACCGTACCCCCAGTAACCACTCTTTCCCTGGCAATAAAGTGTACACCTTTGCGTTACCGCTATTTTATTTGCTCAATGTCTATCAGCAATGTCCCTTTCCGCTGATGATGCTCTCTGACTTTTCTTGACGACGAATTTGAATCAGATTCTTTAATAATAATAAGCAATACACCTTTTTGTTTTGGTGTTTGATTGTGGCTCCGGATTTTTGGGGTTATGTCATCCTCAGAGCAATCCCAGTTCGTTGAGATGCATGTGGCTCCGGATTTTCAGCCTTCACGACTTGGTTGGTGTAGCGCCTGCAGTGCTGATTTTGAAGACAAACCAATAGTCAGACAGATGCATGGCTTTCACCAACCATAAGGCTCTATAAAAGCAGTATTCGGGTAAAGAATTAGGGAAGTACAGATTCAAATTTTGCTTTTCCAAATACTTTTCTCAGCTAAAAGCCATGATGCATTATTTCATTATACAATAATCATGAAAAAGCATCATGGGTGGAAAACTATCTAAATAGATAGAGTACATACAACATTGAACCAGTAAATATCAAATCAAACAACAAACAAATAGTGAGGGAAAAAAGAACAACACGATTTACATTCATATGCAGCAGTGTGTTTCTTGCAAAATGAAATGTGACACAACACAGTATGCAGGTGTGAGGTAGGTTCACGATTTTGTATACACATAAGTTGTATGTTTTGAAAATTGTTCCACTTCACATCAGGAAAGAAATGCATTGATTTCGCTCATCAAATCGAAAACGAAAACGATGGAATTCAGAGAAGGAAATTACGGTGCAGAGAATCGAAAATTGAAAGCGTTGAGAAAAAGAGAGAGAAGATACCGTGACCAGAACTGCGAAGGAGTGTGGTTTCCACAGACACGCCTGAAGAGGAAGAAATTGGAACTGCAATGGAGCTGGCGAAGAAGAAAACCAGAGAAATTGCTACTTGACCTTTTGAGACTTTTACTCCGCAGACACTATAATGGCTATTCAGTATTCAGTATGGGTTTGAACGCTTACTCGTAGAATAAAAAAAAGTTAGGTTGTTTATTGGATTGGGATCAAGGGTTTAGGGTTTCAAATGATTGGATTGGATTGTGATTTCCAATATTTTAATGTATTATTCTTGTAAAAAAAAAATATATTGATATTTATTTGGGATAAGATATTGTAACAACCAACTAGTGTTACTATTAATATTACTATCAATCAATTTCACCGTTAGATCGATTATGTTGATCCAACGATTATATTTATTTCTATCTTTGTATGGTTTGATTCCCCATATTTAATACTTTATATTTATTTTCACTTTTGAAAATAAATATAACCGTTGGATCAACATAACGATCTAACGATGAAATTGATTGGTAGTAATATTATTTGGTTGTTATAATATCTTTTCTCATTTAATTATAATTTTAAATGATTGAAACAAAACAGTTAATATTCGATTAGAATTTTAAAAAATTAAGATTGAATGCTTATCTATACAGTAAAAAGAACTAATATTCAAAAGAATGACCATTTAAAAAAGATTTTGAAATTTTTTATTCTCTTTTAATTAAATATTGCAAAAGCATAATTAAAATATTTCCATTGTTAATAACATAATAAAATTTATTTAACTTCTTACCTACTAAATATATTTGTATAAGCAGATAAGATAATCAAATTTGAGTAAATGATTATTTTATCTTTGCTACTTATAATTGACTACTATAATTATTCAAGAATTAATTAATGGGAAAAAATTATTTTACATATAAAATGTTAATTAAAGAGGACTAAAAAATTTCTGAAGTAAAAACAAATGATATATAATGAAAAAAATACATACGATTATAGAAAAAAAAGAAGGTACGTGTTGATATTATTTTATTACCTAGAATAATGACGCGTAAATTTCACATAAAAATCAAAAGATATGATTTAGATCAAGCTATTCTAACTTCTAAGTAACTCGTCAGTTATTGTAACCAAAAAAAAATAAAAAAATAACTCATCAATAACGATTTTTTTTAATAAACTCAAAACAATTTGATAATAAGATTAAACCTTAAAAAAAGAAAGAAAATCATTTAAGACTTAGTAACATGCTGCAACGCTCTTGTTCAGTTAATCATCACGCAGCCAACTCTTCTAAAAATTTAAATCATTAGAGGAGCCCTATGAATAATTTTAACATATCTCTTTCTTGAACTTTTGTTAATGATATTATTTTCTACCATTTTGTTTCTTGTTGGTTGGGGCTAGAGGTGGCAAAGTGGGCGGCCCGCTCCACCCCGCCCCACTCCGCCATCAACCTGTCAAAAAATAAGTCAGCCCGCCTCGCCCCGCTTTTGAAAGTGGGTTGAAAAACTCAGTTCGCTCCGCTCTGTTTGACGGGTTGGCTTGCCAGTCCGAGCCTATTTTACACTGATCCGTCTCGGCCCGTCTATGCCCGCCATCAACCAGTCAAAAAATGAGCCCGTCCCACCCTACCCCACTTTTGAGATGAGTTGAAAAACTCAGCCCGCTCCGTCCTATTTGGCGGGTTGGCCCGTCGAGCCGAGCCCGTTTTGTCGGCTCTAATTGAGGCCGGTTTGTCATATGGGCCAACAGTTGACATGCTTGTATATTATGGGCTTACAAAACCAATTGCCGAAGAATATTTTTTTTTAATATTTCTTTAACGGTCAAGAAATTGAACAGAAAATATCCTCTCACTAATATATAAAATTAAAAATAAAAAAGTTCCATACTTATCTATGTTATTAACTAGTTAGAACTTAGCAATCCAAATTCAAACAAATATAAGGGGAACATTATGTTAAAAGATATGGTTCAGCTGAAAATATAGCATTGAGGTAGACATTAGTAGCTCTCATCATGCCATGATTTCCACACCATCACTCTTACAATCATCAGTTTCTATTGCTCTCCTCTGTACAGTCTTATAAGTGTACCTTTTTGCCAAGAATAGATAGACACACAAATTTAAAGCATTTATGACTGCAAGCATCCAATAAAACCTATCCAAACGACTTGAATTTGTATCCTTACCAATCCAACTTTTGCCATTATGGCCTGTGACATTATCCACAATGATGATTAGAAAGCTGCTTAAGAAGCTTCCCACCCCAATAACACTGAGATATAAAGCCATTCCCAAGCTTCTCATTGAGTCAGGAACTTGGTCATAGAAATACTCTTGCAAACCAACTAGAGAAAATGAATCTCCAAAGCCAAGAATCAAGTACTGGGGTATCAACCAGAACACACTCATAGTCTTTGGCACTGTTTCATGTGCAGCCATTCTTAGTCTCTTTGCTTCTACTAAGGCTGCAACAACCATAACCATGACTGAGAGTGTCAAGCCAATGCCAATCCTCTGAAGGATGCTGATGCCTCTTTCATTACCAGTGACTTTCCTCAGAATTGGAACAATAATCTTGTCGTATATGGGGACAGATATTAAGGTACCAATAGCTGCAGCAGAGACAATGGAAGCTGGTGGGATGCTGAAACTGTTGCTTATCTTTAAGTTCATAGAAGCTGCTTGTTTGACAAAGAGTGTTGAGCCTTGTGCTACACATACTCCAGTTGTTAATGAAGTTAGCCATATGGGAACTATATTCAAAATAAGCTTTGTCTCCTCCACTCTTGTCACTGTTGCTAATCTCCACGGATTGTCTTTCTGCTCAATATATTTCTCTTCAATAATTGCAGCCTTGTCAAGAAACCTATACATTCAATTGATGAGTATTAATTTCAATGACTATTAGTAGGTTCTGATCTGTCCTTGGTAAATTAACAATCATTCAGTATATATATGGGTAAGATAATTTTATACACGTGTAAATTACACTCTTAATTTTAGTCATTGATCCTATTTATATCTAGTGACTCTAATTGACTAGATATGTGACATGTTACATGCAAGCGGATCAAAGGCTAAAATTGTTTGTAAGACTTCTTATTTTTATACTAGTGTAAATTGATCCTGTCATATATATATATATATATATATATATATATATATATAGGGTTTTGCATTTGTCATGTTGCATGACAAATGCAAAATTTCTTACACATACATCGATATTTGTGCTGTACTTTTTTTCTTTTTCTTTTTATTTTAAACATGGTGGATTCTACACTTATTGTCTCTATAACATGACAAGAGAATTTTCCTACAACATGATACTTGTTTTTCCCATTTATATATATATATAGTTATAGTTATTCCATTGATTCTAATAATATAAAGGTATTAGTGTCAATCTGACAAGGTTCATGTGTGATACCTGAGCCTACTACTATGGCTTAGAAGTCTTCCTTGGGACATCTCTGACTTTGGGACTTCATATAATAGAGCAGGATTTGAAGGACAGGTTAAATTCCTTTTCCTAATGGCTGCAATTAGTACCTGAAAAATTGGTGTTAAAGGGTTTCCTTCTGGCTTCCTGTATCTATAAAAAGGCTTCCCCACATAGAAAGCCATGATAGTGAGAGCCATAAGAATAGTGAGGATAAGACCAGCAGCTCCCCAATTGACAAAGTCTTGAACATAAACAACCACTGTTGCACCAAGCAGCAATGCAAAGCAAAGTGCAAAGTTCCACCAGTTGAAGAAAGACATCTTCTTCTTCCTTTCTTCCAGGTGATCATCATCAAATTGATCAGCTCCAAAGCTTTGCAAGCATGGTTTGTATCCTCCAGTACCCAAGGAGATGCAGTAAAGGGCAAGGAAGAAAACCACTTCATGAACCTTCCTAGGCCGTTGACATATGATCTTAGTGTTGCATGGCTTTAGACTTGGGATGAATTGAGACATAGTCAACAGGATTAGCCCCTGAATTTGACAACTAGAAATGAGACTAATGTGTTTCATGTCAACATTATATCAGTGCTTGCATTTGATGCATAAAAAAAAATGACAAACTCAGGTTATATAACCTTACCCTTATAATCTTTTTGCAAATAAAATATTAATAATAAAACTTTGCTTTATTCTGTGTTCATATATCACCAATAGACCCATCGAAAATAGTGACATTTTTTTTTTTTTTATAAATGACGGATCCTACCATATGTGTGTCTACAACATGACAGATCTTCTCTTATGCAACATAAGATTAGATGTACAAAAAAAAATATGCAATACATTTATTTAAAAAAAGAAAAAGAACAATTACCATGAGGTATACGAGGGAAGAAACCAGGACCATAGGAAATCGACCAGTGTGAGCATCAGCAATAAATGCCCCGATGAGAGGCATCAGGGTTGTTGTTCCTGTCCAGTAGTTAACATTTTTTGCCGCTGTTTGGAGGTCTTCATGAATAACTTTAGTAAGGTACGATATAAGATTAGCGCCTATCCCAAAGTAGCTTACCCTTTCACTAAATTCAATTGCTGCTCCAATTTGAAACACAATCACCAAGTTATGTTCATATTAATCAAACACATTTATTACACAATTTTATGACTACCACCGAGTAACAATAAATAGAAGACAAGTTTCCTAAAATTATGCAGAGGATCAGGCTGAAAGGAGGGAAACTTTAATTTTCTCTAGTTTTGGAATGCAACCTTTTTTTTTTTTTTTGAGATAATCAAATGCAACTTCTTCTTTTTTTCTAGGATGTCCCACTCATTTTGGATAAGACTAATTCCTTTCGTGACATAAAGTGTGAATATTTTTATCACTGATCCAAGTTATTTTACCTAGGAATCAAATCTGAGACTTTTCAATCTGTTAGAGAATAATATAAAAAATATTAAAAATATCATCACCTAACATCTTAATATTTTGGTTTGAAGTGACGTTTATTAATGTTTTTATATTATTCTCTAACATATTACTTGATAGTTTTTTTTAATACTCTAACACAATCCTAACCAATCCACTCCTTGAGCACAGTCTGCTCACCAAGCGTGGCACCTCTCAGGGTTACTTTTACTTTGAAGCTCATTTGGCAGTTTCTTCTTCCTACAGTGACAATCTATGTTAACACCCTTTTACTAAAAACTAGTTGCTACAAAATGGTCGTGTGTCAGTTGGTGATGAGAGGTGAACAGTAAAAAAGAAAGGCTTCGATTTGATCTTCACATGTTATCTTTGGGAAGGGTTTAAAATCTTTATTCTTGACTTGTCCCATTTCCGGATTAGTCTCATAACTGACTCAAAGAATCGAAGTTTGTGGGAATACATGGACAGCCTACTCGCCTCAAACGAATAATTAGGATATATTTCAAAAAAAAAAATGATTTGGGCAGCATATGGGTAGCCAACAATAATCTAAATCATCTAAAAGGAGCTACTTGTTATTTGACATGCTTGAACACATTTTAATAATTTATGGTGAGAATTAATGAAGGTTAAAAATGGAGTATGAACCATTCTTGAAAGAAAATGTTTTTTTTTTTAGTTGCAAACTCGAAATAAAATGATGATAAACAAAACTCATGTAAACAGGAATCTTACTGATGACAAAAAGAGAAGCTTTCCATACACCAGTGGAAGCACGGAGAGGAACTCTGCCTTTATAATCCACAGAAGCATCATGTACCCATTTCTCTTCTTCACTTTCTTCTCTTCTACCTCGGTTTCTCTTCTCCATTTCTTGCTCCATCTTTACAAATGGAAGATGCAGTTAAAAGTGTCCTCACTAGGATGGTATGTTATATAGACAAAAGAAAAAGGAAGGTCATGTCTATGGTTGGTGGCCTCATTAGTGACATTTGAGAGGTTTGTAGTAAAATACTTTGGCTTGGTTTATCTTCTCATTATTACAATAGATTCCATTGTCTCTCTCATTATTAAATGCACCATATGTTCTTTCTCTAAATTGAATCAGATTCTTATGATAAATTTTAAAGCACATCTACTCTTGTACCATATATGGTCTAGATCATTTAATACATATAGTTCTCAAGTCAAAATCAGATACCTCATGTTTATCAAGCAATCGCTGTCATTAATCGTTACAAGAAAAGAAACAATTTTACTGGGTAAACAAGAAAAGGAAAAAAGTTTTCTTTTTTGCTTTCAAACAAGACTGAATCTATATAGACTCGTATTTCCCCCATAATGGTTAAGGTCTGCATATATCATAATAGAAGAAATAATAAAATTTTTCCCATATCAGTAACTCCAATAGATAATAGTAATTACCCACATAGGAGAATGATTTAAAAAGTGGATCGGATTAGCTGATTGTCCACCAGCATGTTTCTGAACGAATTACCTCTACAGAATAGAAGTGGCAAAATAATAATAACGGGAAAGGTTATACTTACAACTTATTTTTCTTTACAACCTTTTACAACTAATATCTTAACCGTTGATTTCCGTCAATCAACGGTTAAGATTTTCGCAAATAAAATTTATTAATTCGTAATAAATCTTAACCGTTGATTGGCGGAATCAACGATTAAGATATTGGTTATAAGAGATTGTAAAGGAAAATAGGTTGTAAGTATAACCTTTCCATAATAATAATAACAATAATACAAAATAAAAAATAAAAATAGGACAAGACTAAATTTAACGTTAAACCACCGAATAGTTATGAGTTCGATTGTAACACCCCGTTCTAGAACCGGTTTGTTAACATCGCATTATGATATTAAGCGCAGTTACAATCACATGGGTTCAATTAAAATCCGGATAAATTTTTCATTTTAAAACGTACCGAACTTATAATACCCAATTTCGTGATCATAACCATATTACCTTGCGGAAACAGATAAATTAAGCTTAACATCATGTTCATTTCCCATTTTTAAACCATTAATTTACTTCGTATTTAGTTCACATCTTCTACTGTATTGTAGGTTTCTTCATTAGCTACCTGTGGCTTCAAACCGTGCTCAAATCGGAGCACTGTAGCCCAAGTTAGGACCATTTGAAGCAACACAAGAGAGTGTTGGTCACAGGCCCAGCGCGCTTCAGCGCGCTACCGGGCGCTCAAGCGCGCGCTATCGGGCGCTAAAGCCTCCATCTGGGCGCTTAAGCGCACGGAGGCAGTAAGCATCAGACATTCCAGTGTGGATGGGCGCTTAAGCGCGCAACAGGGCGCTCAGGCGCGCAATCCTGGGCGCTCAAGCTCCCACGGGGACGTTTTAGCGCGCAGAGACAGAAGCATCTCCTCCTTCAGTGGCGAAGGGCGCTTAAGCGCGGACCAGGGCGCTCAAGCGCGCAACCCTGGGCGCTTAAGCCCCACCCTGGGCGCTAAAACACGAGGGGGCAGTAAGCCACCCAACTTTCTGCAGCAAAGGGCGCTTAAGCGCACGCCAGGGCGCTCAAGCGCGCAATCCTGGGCGCTTAAGCCCCCACTTGGGCGCTCCAGCGCGAGGAGGCAGAATGCATTGGCACTCGCAGGGGCAGCAGGGCGCTTGGGCGCGCTCCTGGGCGCTTAAGCGCGCTGCCAGGGAATTCCAATTCCCACATTTCTCAAGTCCAAGCCTAGGGGAAAATGCATCCCCATTACAAACCCTAATTGTCCATGCCCCAAAACTAAATCCTAGCACTCATCCGACCTCTCCTCATGAGATTTAGCTAGAATTTGGGCAGCATGACCTTTGTTTTCTCATCGTTTACCAGTTTAAACAAAAGGGTACCTAATTGATTTTCAGCCCAACCAATTCAACAACTCAATACATAACAAGCATGCATATATTGAATTTCAAGTAGGCATCATTTACATTACATATCATTTACAAATCATAGAACTTAGCTTACAAAACACTATGATCATTCCCTTGGCTCCCATCAACAAAAGGTGTAACCAAAGGCATGAGCATAGGCTAAGTTCATCCAATGAATCAAGATATACAAATGACCATGGGCTTTCAAAATAAAATCCTATACATGTCAACTACAAAAGGCATGCATAAACTCAAAAGAAATGCCACATTTCATGCATAATCCAGATATGGCCACTTGCCACCAGAGGCTCCTGCAGCATCCTTACCTGAAAGGGGGTCCCCACAACACGGGGTGAGATATACGAATATATCCAGTAAACCAGGGGTCCTTGGAGCATCTCTCCACCCCACAGTTCCATATCAGTGTAATAGCGATAACAATAATAATGCAGTAAATACATATCTATGCAAAGTGCAATACATCTCCAGGAGAAATCCCTCGAGCTCTCAAGCTGTCCTAAGGAAACTCAGATGCAAATAGTCCTACTGGCCAGCTAACTACCATGTATGATTTACGCATCGTCATGCAACATACCCACATAGGGAAACACCATCCTATGCCACACCAAATGCATACACATACGTATAACAAAGCATTACACTATTTTATTGCATTTATATACACAATCACAACCTCTACCCTTTCAGGGCTTGGTAGAACAGTCAAGGGAATTACACCCAAGGTCCGAAGGCTTACCTCAATGCTTCAGTCAACCTTTGTTCTTCACCAACAGTTTCAGCAATCAACTTTTACAAACATACACCTACACATGGTGTAATGCAATCAACACATTGCATCCAAGAGTATTTCACAATCAACCATCAATTACTCAATTCAAAGCACAACACAAGTATGAGCTTACCAATTCCAATGAGCTATTCAAGCTCCATAGCTTGCTCCAATGGTTGATCACTCACGGTTGGTCCAAATGTCTCAATCCTAGACATCACAAGGATCCAATCAATCATTCAACTCACTAATTGTTCAACATGCTAGAATACTAACCAATCCAAGCATGAATTTTCCAATATTATGAACAATTATCAAATGACTATCTAGGCTCATTTCCACCGATTAAATGACATTCCTAGCATTTTCCATAACATGCTCTAAGCTCCATTCTTCCTAGAACATAGCTAATTCAACTACATTTCATAAAAATCCCAATTTACTATTCACAAACCCTAACTCATGCAAATTTCAAGGAATCATGAGGTTCAAGGGTTAGAATCTTACCACCAATGGTCACACAACCAAGGATTGATGGCTCCTCAAGCTTCAATGGAGGTAGAAACTCTCAAAACCCCAATTTTCACCAAAGGGCCGAATTTTTGAGAGGTAATATCTCTCTCCACAATGCTCCCCACTCAAAACAAAGCTAGGATTATGAAAGAGGGCGAGATTCTAAGCGATTTAGGCTTTTGAATCATCCAAAACCATCAAGGTTTGATCTCTCTCTCTCTCTTCCTCCCTTCCTTCCTCTTCTTTCTCCTTCTTCTTCTCCTTCTCTTTGTTTTCTGGCGACGGGACTTGGGGGAAATGGGGGTCATTTGGTAGCTTAAGTCACTTAACATAGGTTAAGTGGCTTTAAGCGGGTATTGGTTCGTCTATCTATTCAACTCCAATAATTACCAAACTTTACCCAAAAGTCTGGAATATTATTCTAGGGATGTTACTATTTTTATTTTTATATTTTGGGTACTTTTGCCAGTACCCATTTATACCCCTTAATTTTCACTGAGTACACTTTTTAACTCCAAAGTGACTCAGATTCATTTAATTAAGCCTTATACTTAATTTCACTCACTAAAACATGTTTAATTAATTAATTACACTTGATTTACTAATTAATTAAGATAGGCTATTATATCGATCATCAGTATTTCTGTTTTCTTTTTTTTTGGTAAACAAAGTATTTCTGTTTTCAAATAAAAATAAAAATTAAGTTAACATCAGCACCAAAAAATATATATATATACATTATTTATGCTTCAAGTCAAAGTGATTTTACTGTTGGGTATGGCTCATACTTCGCATGCTGACGAGGACCCTAGTTGTCGGGGTTAGCAGAAAGACAACTGGGTATGACTCATTTTTCACATGCTGATGAGGGTCCGTAGAGGCTAGGTACTGTAATGAGCCTCTGATTTATTGTAATTTTCTTAGTAATTTGGGCTTGGGCCCATGAATAGCTGCTGTTAGGATTTTCTAATCCTATTTATATTTTTCTTGTAAACTGAGTGATTTGTAATAAGTGGCGTTAAGGTGAATATAATACACTGAGTGACTTGTAACGAGTAGCGGTAAGGTGAATATAGTACAGACAAGCTGGACGTAGCCTAAATTGGATGAACCAAAATAAATCACTGTGTTTATTCTCTCTCTTTTTCTCTTTTTCTTTATTCGATTTGTGTGATTGTCAATTTCTAACTATTACATGAGTGTGTTAGATATATAATATGTAAAATTATTAATATGACTTTTACTTAAAAAATTAAGTTTTTGAATTGAATTAACACTTTACGATAATTAATAATTACATTTGTTTAATTTCCTCAACTAAAGAAGTAACTATAGTTCAAATATAACATTACAATAACTATATTTTAAAATTTTTATAGTGCAAATAAACTATTCCCAGCTTTACCCAAAAAAATCACACCTTGTTAGAAGGGAATAAAACAAATATTTCAATCATGAAAGCCTGGAAGAGATATGCAAAATTTTTGCTGGTGCATGGTGGAAACAACTGTCGAATATGAAAGACATAAAAAATATATGTTCGCCTTTCTCTACAAATTAAACTTTACTTTTGTCAAGAACCTTATTCTGCATGAAGTGAATAGAAAGAGACTAATTTTTTTTCATAAAAAACCTACGCATCTTGACCCCTTTTTCATCTTTTGAAACACAACATCTCTTTTCCCTTATAATTATTTTAACTAGGAATTCTATGTTACTGGTAAATTGGGAAACCACATAAAAAGGATATATGAATGCCTAAAATTTTCATGAAAAAACTTTAACAACGGTAAACCACCATCGGGGATACGTCAAAACCACATTTTAATTAAAAGTATTATACTTTATACTCTTAGCAATACAAATTTATCTTATTCGGTGAATTTTACATGGATTTTACTAAATAAAAAGTGGACTTAAATTATTTAAGGAGACTCAAGTGAGGTTCTAGATAAAATAATGTGTGGGTTTCACTAAATAAATTAATGAAAATATAAGAATCATGTTGCAGGAACGATACTGTTCATTCCTATAACCATTTTTAACTATGTACTACAGGAAATATATAATTAAAAAAATAATTTTAATATTAAAATTATATGCATAGTTAAAAATGAATTGTAGTATATTCTATAATAGGACATCTGATCCACCCATAAACTAAAGTAGACTCCGATTATTTATGTGAAATTTTAGAGTGTGCAGATGTGAACGTGCATTTGTATATATACTGAAATTGAACGTTTGTATTCCTTAGTTGTGATTATGTTTCAGTTCTTTTTCAAACAAAAAGAAATTGAACGTTTTGATGCTATCAGTTGAACTGTAATTAGCAATAAATAAAAAATTAAAAAAAAAAGTAATGTAACCAGAGACAAGTGCTCTCATCTTAGCTTACAAATTACAAAACAGATTCAAGTTTTGAACACTTATCTTTCAAATTTTGGCATATATGCTGTTCTGACTATAAACTTTGCATCTTCAGCTCTTGTCAGTTCTGATTATATAACACACGGCACTTTATACCTACATGATATTATATCTTCATCATCCACAAGTGAACACACCCTAGACTGCATATTGTGTTTCTTTTTTTCCCTTCAAACGGTTAGCTCATTATGTAGTTGGAACATATTGTAGATAGTTAAATTAATATCTCAATACAAGAAGAGAATAATATCACCATCTTTTAGGAGAATACGCCTCATTTAAAATAACACTAGAAAACACTCTTTATATTTCTCTCTGAGTTCTGAAATGATTTGAACAGAGGAAATGAATCCTATAAATAACAAATAATGAATTCTCCGCATTATTTGGGGACGTTTGGTAGAGGAGAAATTTTTTTTATCCGAAAATCTTGATTTTCAAAAATATGATTTTTATATTCAGTTTACGATAATATCCGAAAATTTAAAATTTAGAAAAATTCAGTTTTCCGAAAATCCGGCCAAAATACCTCCGCGTGTTTTCGTGTATCCATTGGTATTACCTACTGTTCAATCTACATTTTTTTTTTCAAAAATGAAAATCAGTAATATTGAAGAATTCATTATAAATATAATTTTTTACTTAAAAAAATGTAATCACAAATTGAGAAGTTAAGAAGCATTTAAAAGTTTACCAAAAAAAAAAAAGAAGCATTTAAAAGTTTACCAAAAAAAAAGAAGCATTTAAAAGTAATTATAACAGAAGCTTTTATAAAAAAAATTTCTTTGTATATATTTTTTATATATAAGTAATAATGATATTTAAAAATTATGATCAAACTCGAAAATCTTTATAATAGTATAGATAATAATACAATATTAACAGATAATTGAGCATTATCTCCAAAATATTTGGAACTCAGATCGACTTTGTTGACAATCAAATGTATTCTTAATCTTAGAACTGGGAGTATAAAAATAAATTGGGAATAATAAATATCATTTTAAACGACACAAGTTTATGTCCTTTTAGCTGATTTACACAAAGTCTGACCGGTTATATTTTGTGTAAATCTGAAAAAGTTTTTTTTTTTCTCTTCCCGATCACATCGCTGACGTGTAAATGATACCGAATAAGTTACTAAAATATGCAACTTGTGTCTTTTAAATGATATCCACTGCAACCCGAATAAATTATATGATACCGATGGATACTAGTTTCTTAATTAAAGAAATACTAATACAGCACCAGGCCATAAAAAAAGAAATTTTCAATGAGGTTCACACATAATATTCTGTTTTCGAATGATTAACTAATTATAATAACTTTGTTAGTAGAATGTGGACCAACATTGCCTTACTAGATATGATTAAAAACGATACCGGGAGTTTTTCTTTATTTTTTATTTTATTTTTTTGGTAAGCTTTTTCTTTATTTATTTATTTATGAAGAGATTAGCACGCCGCAACCGTCACCGACGGGACCAAAGACTTTCAACATAGCAGTGGCCATCACACATATATATCTATTGACAACCTAGGGGAGTAAATGAGACAAATGGTGTATCAAGAGTCTATGGCCTTGCTTAAATCTGATCAGATTTGATTTATTTTATAGATTTTATAAGAGTTATGTTATACGAAAAGTGATTGTGTAACGTTATAGAGATTCGTTTTGCATGTCGTATATATATCTATTGACAACCTAGGGGAGTAAATGAGACAAATGGTGTCAAGAGTCTATGGCCTTGCTTAAATCTGATCAGATTTGATTTATTTTATAGGTTTTATAAGAGTTATGTTGTAGGAAAAAGTGATTGTGTAACGTTATAGAGATTCGTTTTGCATGTCGTAGTTTTTTTTTTTTGTTTCAAACAATGTGAGCCCCACAAAATGTTGTGTGTATAGAAAACTTTGTTGTGTCATGTTATATAATAAATACAAACCCCTTATTTTATATAGTAAAAAAGAACAAGTTAAAGCCTTTTGAAAAACCAATTTAAAAAGAAGGCCATAGATTTTTTTACAAGGCTTATCAAATTATTTATTTTAAATTAAATAAAAATTATTCAAATAATTTTGAATAATAAAATAATTTTTTATTTTACTTTTTACATCTAAAATTTCTAATAGGTTTAAATAGGTTAATAGGTCTAAATCAGACCTTTTGTTTTTAAAATATAGAATAAGTCAGACTTATAATTTAGTCTAAGTTAACAAACTAGACACGACTTAAAATATTATATACAAATCTAATCTATTTAAGTAAAAATCTGCTTAACCCAACCCATTCACATCCCTATTAACATGTATCAACGTCTAAGAAATGAAAACACTACTTCAAATGTCATAAGAATCTTATTAACAAAAAACAGATACACACAAAAATTTCTTTTTAATAATATTCTGGTTTTATTTTTGGGTTTATTATTTTTGTTTTTGCTTAAAAAAAATTTCTTTGCTACACTATATTCTATTAATTTTTTTTCTCTCTTTTCTTTACAATGAAGGTCATTCACTTTTATGTGAGTGTGGGAAAAATTTCTGTAGCAAAAATAAAAATATTTTTCTCTTTATTTAATTTGTATATTTGTTTTTTATTCCATTGTTACTTGAATATTCTTAAATATATATACGACTATATGAGTTTCAAATTGATACTTGATTGAGGAATATCAACCAGAATTTCTTCGTCTCTTGAAATAATTGCATACTATTGTGTGTTAATTATTTTATGGTCCAAGGCAAAAGGAGTTGGTATCAATCTTGATTAAGCAGGTGAGACAACTTTATTATAAAAAAGTATAACTTTGGGAATTCTATTCTGGTGGCGTGTATTCAAAGCTTTGACAAAAGCATTGGTAGCAGATAGTGCAAGCATTGGTAGCAGATAGTGCACACAATAGCACCTAGTTTACGAGAGAATGGGTTTAATTCTCTTTAATAATTATTTTTGAAATGAATTTAAAATTTTAATTCTGAACTCCACTCAGAATTGTAAAATAAAATTGATTGAAATATTTAAAAAATAAAATAAAAATAGCACCTAGCTAGTTTAGGGTACGATTACGGGACCCAATTTATAGCCATTTGATAGAAAGTGTCTTTTACTAGTCTGAGTCCGAACAATACCGGGACAGTAATTTTTCTCCCATTAAAGTTATAAATGAAAAAAAAGTGGAGATTATCACAAATATTGGAATTACTAATAGGAAAATATTGCTTTCTTATAAGTAGTGTTAAAACATTGTCACAAATCAACCAATCTTTTAGTTACTTCATATAATAATACATTTAAATTAGGGAATAATCTGTTTATAAATTTTTGCTACAAATTTTTGCAAATTATACTATATACTCCCGAAAGTACATAGTGTAACCTAGTGTACTTTCAGGAGTACATAGTGTAGTTTGTAAATAAAAAATTTGTCAATATAACTCTTCCTATTTAAACTATATTAAATACAGAGCACTTGAGCAAGCAATACCAAGAAGAATTATAATTTTATTAAATATTTTTAATTTTACTAAAATTTTTTTTTTTTATATAAGTGAAAAATGAACACGTAATCTAATACAACTTACCCAAATCTCTTACCAAAAATATTTTAAGTTCTAGATAGGGCCAAATTACAAATTGTAGCGCGAGCCAAATTATAATTTTAACTCGGGCCAAATTATAATTAATTATATAATTATATATAATAAGTATAATTTGTTAAAATTTAGTCCAGACTGAGGCCACACCCACCATGTATGTGACTCGGCCACTGGGTCTATCCAAATTAATTATTAAATCAATTGTGTTATCTATTTCAAAAAATAAAAATTCAATTATGTTATCACCCTATGTCCCTATATGACTATGTTGAATTGACTGTTATGACGAATTTAAGAAATTAAAATAAAAAATAAATATAAAAAATAAAAATATAATAAAAATATAACGCATACCAATAAACTGAAAAGATAAGCTTTTCACCTTTGCTTTAGCCAACCTTGCACAGACATCGACACGAGGTACGGGATATGACACGACATGACACTCCAATACTTTAATTTTAAAAAATATTAAATCTTGACACATTAGGACACGTTTTGATATTATATAATATTTTTAATTTATCAAGTGTATATTATATTTAGTATTCAATAATTTAACAAAAAAATAAAATTAAACTCATAGTATCCATCAATTTTATAAAGAAACATAAAATATCTCAAATGTTTATGTTAAACTCAATAAAATCACAATCATAATCTAACGAATCTAATAATTGGAACTCAAAATGCAACACAACTTAACCTTTGAGTCTTTACAATGAGTATTAGAGTATAAAAAAGTGTCAAAGTATTGATAAGTTTCAGACACGACACGTTAAAATTTTTGAAATGTCCGTCCTTATACGCTTTAGCAATGGATTTGTCAACTTCTTTTGTACTTCCGTTTCAACGTCCTAGCCAAAAGAAGCAGAAAGTGAAATTAATATCTTAATTTAGCATGGCATCAGATTCAAATGTTTCATAAAATAATATATATGAAGACACTTGCATTACAAGATAGAAACTGTTCAAAGTTCAAACTTTAAAACAATATTCCTAAAATTGAATGTGCAGATAAGTTGTAGAATATAACAAAAAAATTTGAAAGGAAATCATGAAATACTTGTTTGTGATTCACAAAACAGGCCTTTTCATCTTACAAATATATAGCAGAAACAGTAATAGGCAGGATAAAAACTCAAATGAACAACAACTACCATAACAAAGGACTACTAACCCACATGGTGATGGTACCCTATTAATTAGGACTCTAATTCCATGACAATAATTTAACTATAGCCAACTTATTTGGAGGCAAAACGCCTACATAATAAACTAAGATAAATTATATAAGCCGATTCATTAAAAACTTTATTAGATGGCCTACATCATAAAATACTTTCTGCTAGGAGACCATCCTCAAGAGAAGAAAAACCAGAGTAAATTTGGTCACAGATATCAAGTTAAAAGACAGTTTCTATTTACCGAAAAAAAAAAGACAGTTCTGATTTGGATGCGTTTATTTAAAAAAAAAAAAAAAAACTGTTAAATAATTAGAAAAGAAAAAAGATTTCTAATAAAAAAATAAATTACAAAATAACGTGTTTTATTGTTAAGAATTTAAGATGAGCTTTTGTGCTACTAAATTACTAATGCTCTGATTAGGCCTCCATTTATGTCGATCAAAGGAAAATATTTTCAAATTGGTAGCGACTTCATCTAAGCTAGAAAGCTCTCTAAAAATGTTCACCAAAAGAAACAAAGATCACCAAAATAAAGTTTTATTTTTAATTTTTAATACATTAAATATTTTATTTTTCATTTAATACTTTTTATTTTTAATTCATTAACTAGTGCCTCTTGTTAATAAAACCACTTTGCATACAATCTTCTCTTGTGAATATTTGCAAAATCATATTATATATAGAATAAACAGGAAGATATAAGAGCAAAATAAGCGACAATTATAATGACAAACTACAGTTACAAAGTTACAATTCTAATTACTGCTACTAATCTGCGACTGCACCAAATTAAAAGACCAAACTCCGAAAATTCTAATGCATGCAATTCAGAATCAGCATGCCAAAGCAAGGAAGATAAATTGTTAACACTCTCATATTTTCATTTTCAGTTGTGTTTGTTTAAGACTAGAAACATGCCTCTCCTAGCAGAAGGTAGCTACTATTCCTCATGTCATTTGTGTTTTCAAATACAAAATGATACTTTTAAGAAAACTTGCTCATCTTCACCTTTTCTACACAATTACCCTGTTAATTGGAGCAACAAGTTCTCTGGCCCCCACCACTTGACATATTTGAGACATTTATAGTAGTCCCTTGAGGAAGGCTAGTAATGGAAGCTCCCTCTTGTGCTGCCAGTGCCTTTTTACTTATAATGTGATATATATCAAACATAATGGTTTGAAATGCCTTCTCAACATTGAAGGCCTCTAATGCTGAAGTCTCTAAAAATGACAGACCCTCCTTTTCAGCCAAACTTTGAGCATCTTCTGAAGAGACTGCTCTCAGATGATTCAGATCAGACTTATTACCAGCCATCATAATAACAATGTTGGAATCTGCGTGGTCCCTTAGTTCACGAAGCCACCTTTGTACATTGTCAAATGTTTGCCTCTTGGTTATGTCATAGACCAACAAGGCACCTACAGCTCCTCTGTAGTATGCACTAGTGATAGCTCGGTACCTTTCTTGACCAGCAGTATCCCATATTTGTGCCTTCACAGTCTTCCCCTCCACCTGTGTCAAACAAACATGTATTCCAAGGAATCAACTCTTCAGCCATCATAAACATATATGTGTAGTCTTTGAAAGTTAGTTCCTTCGCACTCTTCACATAGACAAAATCATGGAACATGTAAAAGATTCCAAAAAGAAAGTATCTTCCATGCTTCATAGTATTAAGTAATTTTTCTTATCACATATATCTGTTTCTTTGTGACTGAAAGACCACACACTTAAATATAGAAAAAAAGAGTAAGGCTAAAACCGCTTACAAAGATTTATTCACCCCTATTCTTCATTTTCTAAGTTGAGGTTTCATGGCAGCATTTTTTTATCTATCTTTATGTCTAATAAGCTTATTTGTCTTACAATGGTACTACTTACACATAAAACCTTTTCACATAAGCTTAACTCATATAACTCTCATCACCACCACCATCCATTTATTTATCTTTTTCTCTTTCCCATTTTTGTTCATCAAGTTCAATGGTGAACATCCCCTATGTGAGATTATGTACACAAAATTTATGTGCAAGTAACATTTTCTTTTATCTTATCTTTAGCCATCAAGCTACATGCCTCTTGTTCTTATAACATTTTCATGTTCATCATTGACAGAAATATTCAAGTGAGGACAATATAAGTGTGACAGACCAATAGACCTATAGTCTTAAGATTTTGTATTTAAATATGGTGTCGGTTCACTTATTGTGGTTTGTAGCTTGACCATTGACGAAAGAATCCATTCTAAAGAATTTTGGGCTCCCTCTTTACCATTCTCAACAATCACCATACTAACAGAGGGTAATAAAAAAAAATCCCCCCAAAAAAAAATAAAAATTATAGAAATTTAATTTTTTGAACTACACCCTCCGTCTCTCAAATGGAGATTAACAGAAACATAGATAATGTTAAAGGAAATTTAAGAAATTAAAAAAAGAAAAAGAAAAAACGAACCTGTAACGTTCTAGTTGCGAATTCAACCCCAATGGTAGATTTAGACTCCAAGCAGAACTCGTTTCGGGTAAACCTGGAGAGAATATTGGATTTTCCAACACCAGAATCCCCAATGAGTACGATCTTAAATAGATAGTCATATTCATGGTCCACTTTGTATGCCATGCTTATAACACCCGACACCACCCGAGACCTGTTTCATATCCATTTCGAAATTCCCACAAAATCATGTACACATGTCAATAATCACGACAGGAAACAAAAAAAAACAAAAAACAAGAAGAGGGAGATGATGGATACTAACCATAAAAGATGGTGAAAGCAATGTGGGTGACGATGAAGGATGAAACAGGGATTGAAAATTCAAAGTTGGGAGAGGGAGAGAGAGAAAGAGAAAGAGAGAGAGAGAAGAAAAGGCATTTTGAAAGGCCACAATGATTAGGTACAAACCAGAATAAACGGACGACAAGGCACTTCCAACGGCCATTCATGTGGGAATGCGATACGCGAACCTCGCTAAGTGTTTTTTTATTAACGTCTCTAATTTTTTATTTTTTTTGAAGTATGAGCGTTATTAACGTCTCTAATGTTATATGTTACAATAAATAAAATTATCTTAACTCAAATGAGATCCATATAATTTTTATGTGTATAAGAGATAATTTTATCTCTTATAATATGAAAAAAGAAAAAGATATTGTAACAACAATTAGTGTTACTACCAATCAATTTCACTGTTAGATTGATAATGTTGATTCAACGGTTATATTTATTTTCATCTTTGTATGATTATGATTCTCCATATTTAATATTTTATATTCATTTTCACTTTGCATGGTTATGATTCCTCATATTTAATGTTTTCACATTAAATATGGGAAATCATAACCATACAAAGATGGAAATAAATATAACTGTTAGATCAACATAATTGATCTAACAGTGAAATTGATTGGTAGTAATATTGATAGTAACACTAATTGGTTGTTACGATGTCATATCCCTATGAAAAATATCAAATCTTTTTTATTTTATTTCATTTCAAAATTTGATTAGGTGCCAATAAAAGTTACTGCCTTGCATTATCTATTGTATATCATTAAAGACGTTAATTATAACAATTGACATTCGCCTCGTTATAATTCGAGGTATCTTCTCTTTAAATGGTCCTTTTTAAGAATTTTTTTTTAAGTTTTTAAATTGTATGCATTCATTGAAATTCCTTAAGAGGTAGGTTATATTTAAAAAATAACAATTTCTTACTATTATTTTATAATTATTAAATCAAAATTAAATCAACAGCTCTTATTTAATATTATTTTGTAATTATTAATTTAATTTTTATTCAATAATAATAAAAATAACGGTAGGAGATAATAAGAAAAAACAGATTCTAAATATAACCGCTCTTAAATAAATCCTTTCCTATTTCGTAACTATCTAATATGATTTAGAAAAATAATTGTAATTATTTTTCTCTGTCATTGAGACCCGGAAGGCTGGAAGGTGCAAATAATTAAAGTGGTGAAATAGGATAAATGACATGACATTGGGTGGAACCCTTTAAAAAATACAATATTGAATGTAACCTAATCATTAAAACCTAAACTCTTAACATTATCATCATATTTCAGTTTTGAATATTTTAAACAGGACCAAAAAATAATCAATCATTTTCACCCATATGCCTATTTTGCTTTATTTTTCCCTAATCTCTCTCCTTCCAATTTGTTGTCAATTTCCCTTTTTTGTCTTTTAATTAACATGAATTTAAATTAAAATGCTTATTCAATTTCAATTTCTTTTTGTGATATTATACTAAAGAGTTGTTCACCTGCACCAATTTAAGATGGAATGGTCATCTTGTGCTTGATGATAACCAAGTGAAAGCAAGAATGATGAGAGCTTCGCATGCCACTGTCTACTGGCTTGACGCAAGTCATATAGCGATTTTTGTAAACGACAAACTTGATTAGGCTTTGCAATAGGAAAACCAGGAGGGGTATATACTTTTTCATTGAGATCGCCATGTAAAAAGGTGTTATTACACTACTAAAAAAGCTCTATTATTGACGGAATTTATCAACAGAAAATATTCCGTCAAAGATATTTACGGAATTTTAGACGAAAATATCGTTCCGTTTGAAATAGAGACGGGAAAAATTTCCGTTGAATTTTGAGACGGAAATGTGCAACGGAAAATAAATTCCGTCAAAAATTTTGACGGAAAATAAATACCGTTGAAAATTTTCTGTCAAAAATTTATCGTATAATTTTGTAATCGAAAATTATTGACGGACAACAAATTCCGTTGATAATTACAACGGAATATTTATTCCATTGAAAATTTCAACAGAGTTTTTCCGTTGAAATTTGAAATGGGATAATATTCCGTTGAAAATTCAAACAGAATTTCTTTCTGTCGAAAAATGCAACGGATATTTTCTGTCGAAACTTTCAACGGAATATTTCCGTCAAAAAAGTACAAACGGAACTTTAGTCCGTTGAAACTTTCAACGGAATTTTGATATTTTTCCGTCAAAAATTGCAACGGAATTTTTTTCTAGTTGATAATTTCTTTTATGCAAGAATGCTACAATTTATAATTGTTTATGGTGTTGTGCATACATATTGAAACATTCGTCTGAGAATGCAAGTAGTCATGATTATTCATAACTAGAAGTGTTGAAGTAATGGATGAAGTTATGAGTATACAAAAATGATGCTCAGATGTACTCACATAAAAATGGATATGAAAGTAAATATGTTGCTAACATATCCCTGTAATCTTTATTCAAATAAGCTTCAAACAAAAGAAAAGTACTCGGGCCTTGACATAATTCATTGTATAAATGGCACACACGCTAAAGCCCGATGAGGGACAAAACCTCTTAAGCACAGACTTGCTGGAAGCCCTCAATAGTAGAATTAAACAATATAAAAAATAAAATCAACCAAAATAAGGGCAACATGAGTGATATGTAATTATTAAAGTATATGATACTGAAATTTCCACCTTTTAGCAACCCCAGAAGTTCTATGACTACACCGGTGAATTTATAGAGTAGGTGGGTGGGCTTGCGTGATTCTTTACTTTGACCATTTTATGTTGGTGCAAAGTGTATTTCTAAATGACTCGAAAGAGATAATGAGTCAAAAATTGCAACGGAATTTTATCCGTTGAAATTTACAACAGAATAATTGTCCCTTGAAAATTCCAACGAAATTTTGTTATTTTTCCGTCGAAAATTTCAACGGAATTATTTTTCGTTGAAAATTCCAACTGAATTTCGTTCCGTTGATACTTTCAACGGAATTTCGATATTTTTTTGTCGAAAATTTCAACAGAATTATTTTCCATTGAAAAGGCCAACGGAATTTTGTTCCGTTGATACTTTCAACAGAATTTTAGTAATTTTTCGACGAAAATCTCAACAAAATTTTGATATTTTTCCATTTAAAATTTCAACGGAATTATTTTCCGTTGAAAATTGCAACGAAATTTCGTTCCATTGATACTTTTCAACAGAATTTTAGTATTTTTTCGTCGAAAATTTCAACGGAATTATTTTCCGTTGAAAATTTCCACGGAATTTTTATCCGTTGGTAATTTTAACTGAATTTTAATCCTACATTTTGTTCTTCAAGTAATCAAATCATAAATTTCTTTTATGCAAGAATGCTATCATTTATAATTGTTTATGGTGTTCTGCATACATATTGAAACATTCATGTGAGAATGCAAGTAGTCATGACTATCCATAACTAAAAGTGTTGAAGTAATGGGTGATGTTATGAGTATACAAAAATCATGCTCAGATGTACTCACATGAAAATGGATATGAAAATACGTAAATGTGTTGCTAACATATCCCTGTAATCTTTATTCAAATAAGCTTCAAACAAAAGAATGGTAATCGGGCCTTGACATAATTCATTGTATAAATGGCACACACGCCAAAGCCTGATGAGGGACAAAACCTCTTAAGCGCAGACTTGCTGGAAGCCCTCAATAGTAGAATTAAACAATATAAAAAATGAAATAAACGAAAATAAGGGCAACATGAGTGATATGCAATTATTAAAGTATATGATACTGATCTTAGTAGAATACAGCAACAACATACGCAACTTTCTCATACATCATCATCTTACAAGAATTTATTTAAGTGAGAGATAGAGAAATGAAATTTTCACCTTTTAGCAACCCTAGAAGTTCTATGACTACATCAGTGAATTTATAGAGTAGGTGGGTGGGCTTGCGTGATTCTTTACTTTGATCATTTTATATTAGTGCAAAGTATATTCCTAAATGACTCGTGAGAGATAATGACTTATTAGTGTCAAAATTTCAACGGATTTTGATTTTTTTTTTTCTGTTAAAAATTGCAACGGAATAATTTTCCGTTGAAAATTCCAACGAAATTTTGGTCCGTTGATACTTTCAACGGAATTTTTTTCATTTTCCATCAAAAATTCCAACGGAATTTTTGTCCGTTGATACTTTCAACGAAATTTTGGTCTTTTCCCGTCAAAAATTTCAACAGAATTATTTTCCGTTGAAAATTTCCACGGATTTTTTATCCGTTGATACTTTTGACTGAATTTTGTTCCTACATTTTGTTCTTCAAGTAATCACAAGCAATATGAAAAACCATAAATTTCTTTTATGCAAGAATGTTATCATTTATATTTTTTTATGGTGTTGTGCATATATATTGAAACATTCACATGAGAATGCAAGTAGTCATGATTATTTACAACTAGAAGTGTTGAAGTAATGGGTGAAGTTATAAGTATACAAATATGATGCTCAGATGTACTTACATGGATATTCAAAAATGATGCTAATATACTACATACACATTGCGATGGCCATTATTGTCAATATGAATATTGGGAGCAGTGCATTATTCTCCTCTGAAGTGGCCAACCTTACCTTCTGTACCTAACAACCTTATACAAAATTACTAGACTTGCAAAGCCAGAATTAAGGATATTAAAAACACACACACACACACATACACATCCTGATACACAAAAAGCAACTTCAATTTCAATTAAAGACTAATATACTATAAGGTTCAGACAATTTAAGTGTTGAATTTCACGGATTTCATACGGGAAACCTTGAGCAAAAATTCGCAAGAGTAGAGGGAAAATGTAATTGAAACAAAATCCAATGGAAAAATCAACAAGGAAATTAAATCACAATGGAATGAAGGAGATCGAGATGATGGCAACGCAGTGAAATTGAAAAAATGAGAGATGAAGGAATATAGAGACTTTGACGGCACCTCAAATTTCAGTGGTAACAGTCAAAATTTATGTCTTAAGATTTAGGGTTAATTTCATCGACAATAAGATATTGAACAAAGCAGAGATACAGGATAAGGAAATGAGAGACTCGCCATTGGGGTCGATGATGAGCTTCTTGCTGGAAGAAAGAAGACAAAGTTAAATTCATCGACAACGAGAAATTGAACAAATCGAGAGGAGAAGGAAATGAAATGAAAGACTGACCTTCATTGCTGCATCATCTTTGTAAACGTTGGCAACCGTCGTGGCACACATTTTTTTTGTACTGATAAAGTTGTAGTGGTGGTTAAATAATTTTTATAAAATATTCAAAATTATAAAAATATTACATAAGTGTTTTAGAGTCAAAACTTGTCACAAAATTATATAATTTGACTAAAATAAAGATACAATGTGGCGATCCTAAAAAATGCCACGTGTCTATTTTTTTTTGTTGAGATTTTAATGACCTCCAATAAATAACCTCCACAAATAGTACATTTTTTTGGTGTGGAGATGTAGTCACATAATATATTAACTCAAAATAAAATTTCAAAATCGAACACAAAGTATTAGGATACTGCTTTTTATTTTTAACTTTTGATTGATATGTTTTCAAAAATAATATAAATAAATCACTCTTTTTTAGACTTTGGTGTTGAAAAGTGAACATTTTTTTTAATTTATTTCAATAAAATATGCAAAAGAAAAATCAAGTAAAATAATGTGAAAATAAGGAAAGAATGGAGATCTTGCTTTCACAAGAATTATTTTTGTATCTAAGAACTTTCTGTCAATTTTAAGTAATTTGAATGGTAAATCAAGATTAATCTTTGGTAAAAAAAATATTTATAGCTTTCAATCAATAGTACTTCTAGTATTTTTATATTAAACATGTCAAATTATTTAATTCTAATATATTGCTAGAATTAATATAAAAATAATTTGAAATGTTTAATATAAAAATATTAAATAATTTAATTTTTTTATTAAATTTCTTATTATTTAATATTAATATATTCTAATGAAAATATGATACAAATAATTTTGCGTAAATTTAAACATCTTAAATTATTTTGCTAAAATATTGAGTGCCTTTTCAAATGAAAAATCCAAACCCTAGTTAACTTTTCAATTTCAGAATTCACTTTCATTTTTGCATTCACCCCCACAGACATGGGAACCATTTCACTTTTACTTTCACATTTCAACCATGTCATTCGCAAAGACTTTTGAAATCATGTTTCTTAGCTCGAAATCGGTCCCAGGTAAATCTCTTATTTCCTTAGTTGACTTAGTTATGTTTGTTATTCCTTTCTTGCACATGAATTCCCGTACAGTGCTGGATTCAGCTTGCTGAAAGTTGTTGGAGACGTATGTGCGTGTGTTTGGAATAACTGAATAGAGGGTTGTGGAATTTTATTTTATTTTGAAGAGAGAGAGGGTAAATAGAACCAGGTAAGAGAGATGTTTTGAAGAGAGGGTAAATAGAGAAAAGTGGGGGCAAAGAGAGATAAAGATGAGTAAAGTTAGGGGTCTCTGTCCTTATAAGTCATCTTTGTCTTGCCACACGTGAAATGAATAAAAAATGAGACAATGGGACAAGGCCCAGAGTTGGACATTGAGTGTCTCAAATGTGTAGATTTTGAGAGTGAATGAATAGGAAAAGGAACTACAAGAAGCCTACCCTTCTTTCTTAGTTATTATACTGAACAGAGTCAATGCATTTTACTCTGTGTCAAATAGGAAGCTATTTCAGGTAACAAAGTTATTTTTTGAGTCATCACTTTCCAAAGGACGAAATCCCCTTTATCAAATAGGCCTGCAAATCGAGTCCCAACTCAGTATATCCCTTTTCTAGGCCTGCAATATAGTCTATTCTCTGTATCCAACTGACATGAAGTCTAAATAAATTAATATAGGTGTTGAGATTTTTGTATTTTATTGGTGTTAAGCTCATCATGTGTCTTGAACTAAAGTCTATTCTTTGTATTCAACTTCCATGAAGTCTGAATAAAATGATATAACTCATCTAATTTTGGAACCTATTTATACATCATTTAAATTTTGACTAATATATTAATTAATTTATTCAATTTCATCTTTTGAGAACATCAATGCGCGAAATTATTTGTAATGTTTAGTTAATTGTTCATAAGTCTTTTAAAATTCTAAGCTCATCTTATTAAATTTTGAAGACTCCCAAATATATAAAATGTAATTCTGTTGTAGTTTTTGTCAAAGTTTGTTAAGGATTCAGCAATTATTGTTTTTGGTTGACCAACTAAGAGAGCAATCACACTTTATATACATTTTGTACCTGATTGCATTTTACATTTCTTGCAGTATTTGTGTCTGACTGATAGTGCCATTGGCTGCACCCTCAACTCAGTGTTATTTGAACTTTTTTTATCCAGGTATGTGTTGCTTAATTCCTATGTTGATCTTTATATTTATTATTGTTGAGCTTAATGTTTGACGTCTAAGTCTAAATATATATGAATAATTTATAATAAAATTAAGCCAAACTATTATTTTTTTTACTTATACTAATTTTAATTTTGAACTTTTAATATTGCTGGAAAAAACATTCCTGTTATGTTTTTATTAAAAAATAATACTACAAATACTTACAAACTTATTTATTTTTTGGATAATTTATCTAACCTGTCAATATACTATTGAGGTTGGATTTTTCATATGGGCTTGAACTTTTAACTAGTTCTTTGGAAAAAACATACCTGTTATGTTTATATTAAAAAATAATACTACAAATACTTACAATATTATTTATTTTTTCCATAATTTATCTAACCTGTCCATATACTATATAGGTTGGAATTATCATACGTAGTTGCACTTTTAACTACATGTTTGGAAAAAACATACCTGTTATGTTTTTATTAAAAAATAATACTACAAATACTTACAAAATTATTTAATTTTTCGATAATTTATATTTGCCTGTCAATATACTATATAGGTTGGAATTTTCATATGGGCTTATGGGTCTGTGATAAATAACATGACTAATTTTATTAAATAACTTGTAAACTATGGGTTGTTCTTGGGATGAAGACAATTTTTTCCAACTTACATTTATTTTTAATTTACTATCCACAACGTTTTATAAATAGCTAGTGTAATTTTCATTTCGACAATTAATTTAAAATTTTAAATATGTAAAAAATAATATTATTTGATTTTTGACAATTAACAAATAAATCCTTTTATTAATTGGCCTAATATTTAGAATAATAATTTGAGACACATTTTCAATCATTATATTTAAACATTGACTGTTAAAACTATTTAGTTATTGAACTTTGATGTTTGCAGGAGTTGTTATTAATAAAATTAAGCTTCTTTGTTGCCTTGGAGGATTAGCTTGGTGTAAGGTTTCTTTAAAATTTCTGCACGGCTAAGATTGGATTTAGAAGTGGTAAAGTTTGATACCCGTGTCACACACTTTCATAAATGCTGTTTCCCCGATACATGATGCCATTTCCCCCTTCCATAGATTTAGTAGGTAGTTGTACTTTGAATGAGTTGCTTCAGAAATACTTCAACTTTGGCATGCAAAGGGTTTGCATCTCTATAACTGAATCACAGCTATCCATGAAAGAGTATTTTGGTTTATTCGTTTGATATTAGAAATTTCGTGGATAAGGTTATGCAAAATTTATTGGCACAATATTGTTAATTTTTTTGAATATAAATGCCATTTGCCACCAATGCAGGGCTTACTTTATATAGGTTTATGATTTAGTTATGATATAACCCTCATCCTTAAACACAAGTCCTTACCCCAAAACCCTAACCATAAGACACAAACCCCCATCCCTAAACGTAACACATAATCCTTACACCTATGAATTAAACAAAGAAACCCTAACACAAACACTAACGTAACCCTTTGCTGATAATTAATTTGATTTTCCTTGCAGCACATTAAACCCTATGGAAGGTTCAAATGATAGGAATTGGATGTACACCCGCATAGATGAGTCAAGGTCAATCACTATACAATTTCAACAGGGAATTGAGAGGTTCATAAGCTTCGCTCTAGAACATAAAAGAATCTCAGCACATAAGTTGCGGTGTCCTTGTAGAAAGTGCAAGTGTAAGGAATTCCATAATCCGGACACGTTGAGGGTGCATCTGTGTAAGTACGGCTTTATGCCTGATTACTATTGCTGGACGAGTCATGGAGAAAGTCATTCGAAGCATCCCCCATTGGTTGATAGGCATTCTTATTATGGCAGTAGCGGACAACGACATAACTACGACCATTATGAGCAGTTGGTCATGGATGCTGCAGGTCCAAATTTAGGGGCACACCTAGAGGTTTACACAGAGGAAAATCAACCTTTGATGGCTGAAGATCCTAATCCCGAGGCTTCACAATTTTTCAATATGCTTCAAGCTTCCCAACGTCCACTGTGGGATGGCTGTGAGACACACACTACCCTATCTGCTTGTCTAACAGCCCTAAGCTTAAAAACAGATTATCGGATGACAGAGGGGTGCTTTAATCAATGGATGAAGTTTGTTGGAGATGTTTTGCCGCCAGGCCATTCCATGCCAAAGGATTTCTACAACGCCAAAAAATCGGTGAAGAACCTCG